>NC_063210.1:21311250-21328750 GCF_017589495.1 Alosa alosa | reverse complement strand
GGGCCTTCCCAACATTCGGTGGTCTGCTATTTCTTGATAACAGACTGTTGCTAAGTATAACAGACCGCTGTCAAGGAAAATGGGTTTTGTGCTTCTAATTCACGTCTTTCATATCACTACGCAAGGACTGGAACTTCATTCAAAAGTGAAAGCAGACGGTTGATCAGCTGTGTTCTAAAGAATGTTTGATTCAAGTTCAGCGTGTGTTGTTGCGAACTATTTGTTTCTCAGCAAAAGCCACGATGAAACGGTAACAAATAGGCTAGGCTATGTAGGCTAAAGAGTCATATCGTGGGGAGTTTATTGTTTCATTTGAGCAAGTAGCCGTGTAATAAGTGGGATAATGTATAGAACGCCGGTCATTATTGGGAAATAGGTCCCTTCAGGGCAGAACAAGTCCCCTCCGCTGCGCGTCGGGGTCCGGTTCGCCCTGTCGGGACCTATTTCCCGATAATGACCGGTGTTCTATACATCATCCCTTACGAATTATGAAACATCATTGTTTTAGAATTTTCGAACGAAAGGGCCGGTAATTGGTGCTTTTACGATACAGTATCAACTGGAGGATCAGGATCAGATTGTGTTTTAATCAGAAAGAATAATGAAGTAAACAAATGCTCATGTGTATTAACCTCATAGCTGAAGACATTTTGCAAAGTCAATGTATAAACCTTAATAGTCGGGATATTGCAGTACAATGATACTTAACAATAAGGGTCAGGATATGCACAAATTACTAATCAATGGACACACAGTCTACCATATGTATTACATATAACGTGATATTCTATGTGTATGTCTAACTGATTGTATTTCCAAGAATCAGTTATATAAATGCACAAGTGAGTGTTTAATGCTCGGATGAATAAACACACATGTAGCACACAAAAATAAGCAAACATAAACATCAGGCTTTTATGGAGGAACACACACACACACACATTGCACCACATCACACAAACTTTTATGGATGAACACACACACACAGGCATGCACACCACACAGCCTCTCCCTCTCTCTCTCACACACACACACACACACACACACAAACACACTTCCTTCCACCTCTCTCTCTCTCACACACATACACCTCCTCCCTTTTTCTCCCTCTTCTCTCTCTCTCTAACTCTCTCTCACACACACACACACATATACACCTCTTTATTTCTTCCTCTCTCTCTCTCCTTCCTCCTCTCTTGCGCACAGACACACACTTCCTCCCTCCCTCTCTCTCTCCCTCTTTCTCACACACACACACACACACACACACACACACACACAGAGACACACATGTGGGCAGTGGAGTCGTGGGTGGCACTGGGGAGCCATGGCGGGCCAGGCCGGGCTGAGTTGAGGCTGATCTGGGCTGAGAGATGGAGTGGCCTGTAAATAGATCAGGAGGAACCCCTCCATTTCCTCCAACCCAAATTTCCTTTTCTGAGGCTGCAAGTGCCACGCCGCGAGCCTCCCGTCGCCACGGGTAACCGCAGCGGCTTCCCTCACACGACTTCAAGGGGCCCCTACAGCAGCAGAACTACGCCCCCAACACACACACACACACACACACACACACACACACACACACTCTCTACTCCTCCATCGTGAGTCACACAGCATCTGTCCATCCATCTAACCATCTCGTCATCCATCCATAAGCCCATCCATTCAGCTGTTTTTTTTTATTTTCATAGTCTGGCAGCGCTCACAGACATGTGCTCCTATTTGCTTATTAACTTTACACCTACTACATAAAGTAAAGTGAGTGGAATTTTGCAATGCTGCTATTGCTCCACCACCGGCCTATATTAACAAACGACATTGCTAACACTGTTGCTACACCTTACACTGAGCTCACAGAAGTACCTAGTTAATACTTAATTAGTTATTACCATGTATGATCTCAGTATATGGGACGTTATGCTATCAGAAGAGGTGCTTAGAGTTATGGGGATCCCAATGTTTAGTTTTAGGGGTGCCATAATCATATATAAATAACAACAATGCATTGAGTGAGATTAAAAGAATACTAATATGCAATGAATTTCCATGTAAACAATTATCAAAGTTATCATCCATTTTAATTTGCCAATCAAAGTGTGGTCTGCAGTGTGTGTGTGTGTGTGTGTGTGTATTTATGTGTGAACATATTACAAGCAAAAATGATGAGGAAGTGGGCTAATTCATATCATCAAACACAAGAATAATGCTAGTTCAGTCTTTCTATATACACAACCAAATCTCCTTCATCTGCCCACTCTATAGCACTCTCAGGCGAAGACCGAAACTGGATCTCCACCCACCACGAGACCAGTCCTCATTCTCCCCTCACATGACCACAGCGAACAGACCTCTCCTCTCCTCGCCGTCGTATTCCTCCATCCACAAATCCTCCCCACCCAAAACACACCTACGCAGAGGTCTCACATCTCCATCCATCCGTCCATCCCCTCCCCCATCCATAAATCCTCCTCTCAGCTCTTGCGTAAACAAGCGCAATAACTTCAAAACACAGCTTCGGTGCGCCCACGGCTGGTGAGATTGAGCTCTACCAGTGTTATCTACCCCCTTCTCCTCTCTACAGTTACCCTGTCCCTTATACACACGTCTCTCACATATCCATCTATCCATCCATCCATCCATCCACTCATCCCTCTATTCATAAAGTCTCTCCTTAGTTCATCAGTGAATAACTCATTTCAGTATCCACTGGTAAGCTTTACGTTCACGTCGTAAGCTTGGCATGGAGGAGCAGAGGTAACGTCATCACCTGAGAATTGGTCGATTCTCACAACCTGCCACTTTGAGTCCATGTCGCATTGGAAAAAAAGTGTGTGCTAAACCAGTCAATTTTAACTTTAACTTAGATAGATAGATAGATAGATAGATACTTTATTGATCCCCAGGGGAAATTCAAGGTCTCAGTAGCATACAGACAACACACACACATTCACTAACAGCAGAAAAAGTAATTAAAAGTATATCATATAAAAACACAACTAAGCAATAAGGACAGTAGAAGATAAAGAATATACTAAATATACTACAATACAAATTATACTAACTAACACTTAATCTAAATCAATTCTAAAAACAGTATCCACATAGTGGTGATTAATCAATCAAGAGGCGCTTGCAATGACTGAGGCAGGGACTGAGCCTGTGATTCTCTGTTTACCTGTAAGGTAAGGTAAAGTGCTCTGTGTGAGTGAGTGTCACGGTGATAGTGCAATGGTGATAGCGGTCATGGTGATAGTGCAAATGAGTAAGTCCAACAGTGCAACAGTGCAAGAATAAAGTCTATCTATATATCTATATATATAACTATTTTAAGAAAAGGTATAAGTGTGGCCACAGTTCGGCTGTGGCATGGAGGGAGGGGTTATGCATATGTGCTAATGTGCTAATATAGCACGCAAACAGTGAGGCAGAAAGACAGTGGTAAAAAGTGGCTAGTGGACAGACAGTATCCAAACATGGAGGGGGTGAAGAGGCAGACAGACTATGCAGAGAAGTCTATCTCTCCTCTTCCCTTAAGTGAAGCATTGAACAGTTCAATGGCCCTGGGGACAAATGACTTCCTCAGTCTGTTGTGCAAGGCAGTGAGCTTAAGTCTCCAGCTGATCAGGCTCTTCTGCTTAACAATAGTGCTGTGGAGGGGTGACACTCATTGTTCAAGATGTTGATCAGTTTGTTCAGGGTCCTTTTGTCAGATATTGAAGTGATGCACTCCAGTTCAGCTCCCACTACAGAGCCAGCTTTCCTTACCAGCCTGTCAATTCCCAAGATCCTTCTTCTTTGTGCTTCCTCCCAGCATACCACTGCATAGAAGAGGACGCTGGCAACAAAAAGAAACATCCTGCATGTGCACACATTGAAGGACCATCATCAGGAAGTACAACCTGCTCTGTCCTTTCTTGTAGAGTTCCAGTTTATTGTCCAGATGGAGACCCAGATCATAGATTCCACATTGTCAATGGGGACTGGTAGCAGAGTGGGCTTAGACCTCGCGGAAATCCACCACCATCTCCTTGGTCTTTGAAGTGTTGAGTTGAAGATGATTGAGTTTTGCACCATTGCACAAAGTCCTCCACCAGGCTCCTGTACTCCTCCTCCTGCCCGTTCCTGATATACCCCACAATTGCAGTATCGCCAGAAAACTTCTGCATGTGGCATGACTCAGTGTTGTAGCAGAAGTCAGGACAGGGTGAACAGGACTGGAGAGAGCACAGTTCCCTGTGGCGCCGGTGCTGCTGATCACAGTGTCAGAGACAGTTCTTCAGTCTGACAAACTGTGGTCGCTCGGTCAGGTAATCTGTAATCCAGGTTACCAGCTGAGCGTCCACACCCATCTGCAAGAGCTTGTCTCCCAGTCTGAGGTTTTGGATGGTGTTAAAAGCACTTGAGAAATTAAAGAACATGATTCTAACAGCACTTTTCCCCTTCTCTAGGTGAGAATGTGTCCTGTGTAGAAGATAAGTGATGGCATCGTCCATGCCCACATTCTCCTGGTATGCAAACTGTAACGGGTCTAGTGCATGGCGTACCTGGGGTCTGAGCATACCTAAGACCAGTCGCTCCATTGTTTTCATCACATGTGATGTTAGAGCGACGGGTCTGTAGTCATTAAGCTCACTAGGGTGTGGCTTCTTAGGGACAGGAGTGAGACATGATGTCTTCCACAGTGTTGGAACTTGTCCAAGGCGTAGGCTCAAATTGAAGATGTGCTTCAGTGGCTCCCCCAGTTCAGCAGCACAGGCCTTGAGTAGCCTTGGACACAGTCTGTCAGGCCCCGCTGCTTTATTGATGCGCGGTTTCTTTAGTTGGGCTCTCACTTGATCATTGTTTGTGATCGCCATGTGGGGGAGGGGTGCAATATCCAGTGATGGTGGGGGTAATACGATAGCCTGTGATGATGGAGGTGAGTGTTCTGGTATTGAGGGGGTGTGAGTGTGGGGGCTGGGGGATAACCACCTCCTTGATGTCCCTGTCAAGGCTGCCAGAGTCGTGGACACCTCAACAGGCACAGGCAAGGAGGCGTCAGGCGGGGGCAGGGCGTGAGGTGATGGTGGCTTAGGTCGTTGGGTGTCACCGGGATGCAGAGCTGGAGAGACTGGGAGGTGGGGGTAGGGCAGGCATGCAAACAAGAGCCGTGTCTGAGTCAGCTGGGGGTGGTGGACAGGCCACCGCCATTGGAGCTGGAGCAGGACAGTCAAACCTGTTGTAGAAGTGGTTCAACTGGTTCGCCCTGTCCAGGTCCCCCTCCACAGAGCTGCTGCTCTTCTTCAGGCCAGTGATAATCTTCATGCCGTCCCATGCCTCCTTCAAGTTGTTTTCCTGCAACTTCTGTTCCACCTTCCTTCTGTAGTCCTCCTTAGCCTCCTTCAGCTTGACTTTGAGTTCCCCTTGCACGCGCGTCAGCTCTGCCATGTCCCCCTCTCTAAACGCCATCTTTTTCCTTTTTCCTTGACATTGCTGGTTATCCAAGGCTTGTTGTTGGGAAAGCAGCGTACAGTTCTGGTGGGAACAACAATGTCCATACAGAAGTAGGTAGTCAGTTGTGCACTGTGTGACCTCCTCTAAGTCCTCTCCATTCTGTAACACACTCCAGTCAGTGCACTTGAAGCAGTCTCTCAGAGCCTCATCTGCTTTAGGTGTCCACTTTCTGAAGGTGCGTGTGGCAACTGGTAGCCTCTGTACTTTGGGCTTGTACATTGGCTGGAGATGAATGAGGTTGTGGTCTGACTTTCCCAGTGGGAGAAGGGGGTTTGCACTGTATGCATCCCTCACGTTTGCATACTTGAGGTCTATTGTCCTGTTTTTCCTTGTAGGGCAGTCAACAAACTGGTAGAAATGCGTGAGTGTGGAATCCAGTGTTATGTGATTGAAGTTGCCAGAGATCACAAAAAAGGCATCAGTGTGTTGGGTTTGAAGCCTTGCGATTGTGGAGTGGATGACGTCGCACGCTGTATCCGGGACAGCTCGAGGTGGAACGTAAACACAGACAGCAATTGCATCAGGAACTCCCTCGGCATGTAGTACAAGACTAACCGCTAATAACTCCACATCCTTACAGCATACAGTCTCCTTCACTGTAACATGTCCAGGATTGCACCATCTATTGTTAATGTACAGCACCAGTCCACCTCCCTTCTTTTTGCCAGAAAGTTTAGTGTCTGTCCAAACGAGCTACACTGAAGCCGGGCAGCTCAACGTTAGAAGTGGGAATATGGCTTGTTAGCCACGTCTCCGTAAAGCATAACAAACTACATTCCCTGTACAACTTCTGGTTTCTTACCAGGGCATCCAGTTCGTCAGTCTTGTTAGCCAGTGAGTTTACGTTTCCCATCACAATCGATGGAACTGAGGGCTTGTATCTCCACTTCTTCTCCCGACGCCTCGTCTTCCCTTTTACTCCCGCTCTGCAACCCCGAAAAGCACCACAGTTCCTCTGGGATGTTGTCGCTAACACAGCCAGCATTCCGTCGTTAGTCGCGATCAGCTGATTCCTTGTGTACACAAGTTTGCTGCCGCTGGAGCGTTGTAATATGTCCGTATCCATAGGATAGAATAAAACACTCCTCACAGTGTGTAATCCAAAAAGTTGCGAAGTAAAAAGTAAACAAAAGACGTAGAAACAAACACAAAGACACGGAGCTACTAATCAGGCTGCCACTCTTGTCGGCGCCGGAACCGAAAAAGCTAGTCTCTCCTAAATGTTCAACTTTAACTTAAACATCCTATTTTCTTCCCTATACACACTCTTAAAACGAATTTGTTGTCTCTATCTGGACACAGACATGTGTTTAAAAAAACAATGCAAGTTGTGTTATTGTGTTATTTTCAACACATATTGTTTAACAAATAAAAAAAGGAAACAACACAAACTGTGTTGTCTCTATCTCGACACAGAGGTCGCAGAGAGTCGTGTTGTTTTCAACACATTCATTTTAAGAGTGCAGAGCTCTTACAATTGCATTAGTCCAACCACGAACCCATCCATCTCTCCATCTCTCCATCTCTCTATCTCTCCGTCTCTCCATCTCTCCGTCCTTGAATGCAAAGCATAATCCCCTTCATCTAACCGCTCTGGTGAAACTGGATCCCCACCCACCTCTAGTCCTTATTTACCCTTACATGACCGACTTCAACATACCTTTCCGTCTCTCTTCTCCTCTCTTCTCCTTTCCTCTCCACTCTTCTCTTCTCTTCTCCTCTCCCCTCCTCTCTTTCCCCTCTTTTCCTCTCCTCTCTACAGTCTTAAAACAAATGTGTTAGAAACAACACAATCCGTGTTGTCCCTATCTGGACATAGAGATGTGTTAAAAACAACACAAGTTGTGTTATTTTCAACACATTCATTTTAATAGTGTACTCTTCTCCTCTCCACTCTTCTCATCTCCTCACCATCCTTAACCTACAAAGACTCCATCCATAAATCTTCCCCACCCAAACCTACCTACACAGAGCTCTAACGCCTCCATCCTTAAATCTTCCCCACCCAAACACACCAAGACAGAGCTCTAACGCCTCCATCCTTAAATCTTCCTCACCCAAACCTACTGTACCTACACAGAACTCTTAACACCTCCACCCATCCATGCATCCATCCATCTGTAAATCCTCTCCTTGGGACTTTTGGAAATAAGCACAACTTCAAAACACAGCTTCTGTAACCAAGGCTGAGGTTTAGTGTTAATTTTGTCACCTATTTTTAATTTAGTCTTAGTCTTGTGACGAAATGTCCTTTTTAGTCTTTGTCATATTTAGTCATTCAAATATAATTTTTGTTAGTCAAGTTTTGGTCGACTAAAAGTCTCGTCATTTTAGTCTAGTTTTAGTCAAAAGAAAACTAAAGGTATCTTTAAAGGTATCTTTTAGTCAGTTTTAGTCAACACATTTTAGTCTTTTTTTATAACAAATTATTTCTGATTAACATTTGAGTCAAATAGTGTTTCACAATTTTCCAACAATATTGTGTGTCCACAGGGCTACTCGTCTGTTATTACTCATTCTGATTTTTGTCAGTCAGTATGTTTACATGCACAGGTAAGTCGAGCTACAGTTATAGCTCGGCTGGGATTTGACCATAGACAGTAAAAGATTTGACTGGACCACTGTCATATTCGTAGACCAGTGTTTCTCAAAGTGTGGTCCGGGAATCACTGGTGGTCCGCAAGCTATCCCAAGTGGTCCGCGAGCAGACGTGGTATATAATATAGATAAGTTGTTTGTAATATTGAACCAACTTGTATGTAAAAACAGTTCTGCAACACTGCCTATGTAAGATATGCCAGTTTTAATCATACAGTATGAATCCACACAAAAAGCAAAGTGCAAAGACAATAAGCAAGGTGGTTCAGTGAGTAGGCCTATAGTGCAGACTAATTATAGGCTACTGTTGAAGTAGGTCTAATCTTTTTTTTTTTAGCTAGGGTTAATTAAGTGGTCCTGAAACTGAAAAAGTTTGAGAAACACTGTCGTAGACCAAAGTATTAATGTTTTACTCCACCGCTAGATGGCTTATATGTTCAAACACAACACATTCCCGAAACAGACTCTCCATCATAGCCATAGCTAACTTGCTAGCGAACTTTCCATATTAGCTTACTTGGTAGCAAACTTTGCATCATCAGTCTAACTAGTTAAATAGTTGACATTACATGATGAACATTTTCGTATGGACATTCTGGGGATGTTAATTTGTATGAGAGAAGCTTCAACTTCTGGGTATGTAGCATTGTGGCATAAAGCTTAGGTAGTTAGCTTGCTAACTCTGGCAGAAATCTCCAGTGTTCTTGTTCCATGTAGTTTCGTGTTGCAGCCACAGGGTTGCAGCAACAGCACGTAGACTAGCCTACAGGAAATCTGTTGCGTATGAACTCATTCGGAATATTTTAAAAACGTAACAGCTAGATTTTCTGTCTTCTCATTTTGTGAGAAAATGAAGAGAGATTTTATCTTAGTTTTTATTTCATGCAAAACATTTTAGTGTCATCTTTTTTCGTCAACAATAATGCGTCTTAAGATAGTCTTAGTCAGTGTTTCATGACATTACTGCCGTCTCGTCATCATCTCGTCTTAGTCATGAAAAAAAAGGTCGTTGACGAACATATTTCCTCTCGTCTCATCTGACGAAATTAACACTACTGAGGTTTAATTGCCCCAGTGTTGATTGGGGCCCTTTCATCTCTGCATTATATCCAACCTACAAAGGCCTCTCACATTTTCATTCATCTAACCAACCAACCATCCATCCATCCATCCATGGGTTCATAAATCTCTTCAGTGTTTCTGTAACTAATTTCAGTTCCCAGTTCAATAGTTCAATACCCACTAGTAAAGACTACTACAGTTACCTCTTCTCTCTCTCACCCACCATAAGCCACCTACACCAAGCTCTCCCAATTTCATCAACCCATCCATTCATCCTTTCATCATTCCATCAATCCACCCATCTATGCATCATCCATCCATCTATCCATGCTTCTATCCATCCATCCATCCATCCATCCATCCATCTATGCATCCACCCATCCATCTTGAATATGGCAACTTCCTTGAACAGAATTCTCACTCACTGTCAAACACTGACCGGCTGAAATAGGACATTTGTGACGGTGACAGCAGGGACCTGGTGCTATGGGGCCTGGCACAGTTGACAGGGTAGCTATATAACACTCGGAGGATTGTGGTCCACCAAAGGGTTGTTGTCCAGTCTCAATATAGAACTGAACTTACTGTCCGTTTGAGACTGTCCGTTTACTGGAGCCCAGTAAAGAAACAATATTCACGAGGAGACGATCTTGCTGGTAGTCGAATTCAAAGTCTTTATAAAATGTCGCCAAGCGTGAGCTTAAACTTAGATTAATGTCCTCTAAGTTCGACTCTATAACATTTCAAAGCCCCCTTTGTTTGTTAAATACAGACGAGGAAAGAGAGGAAAAAAAGTCCAGATGCAGCCATTTTTGTTGCCATTTTTAACCAGGACAATATTTTTTGTAGCCTTCAGAGAGACAGGGGAAAGAGACAGGGAGAGAGAGAGAGAGAGAGAGGGTGAAAGAGACAGGGAGAGAGAGAGAGAGAGAGGGGTGAAAGAGAAAGAGAGGCTTTTCGTTTCCTTTTCCTGTGGTTTTTGAGGGAGGGCGAGAGAGCAGCCAAACCCAAATGTAGATGCTGAACTTGGCACACGCGCGGTGGCCGCGGTGGCGGCGGTAGCCGAGGCGGCAGCCGTGATGGAGGGAGGGCAGAGTGTACCGGACAGACAAAAGGAGCCCTGGAGACGCTCGCGTCCAGGCCCTCGGCTATTTTTATTTATTTATGCTCCTCCTGAGGTTTTGTACGCCTGCGCCCCAGACGGCCCGACCCCCGAGAGCCGTCACGCTCTGGCCAGAATGGAGGGATGAGGGGAGACCGACCGACCGATGCACGGACGGATGGATGGATGGATGCATGGATGGATGGAGGGAGGGAGGGAGTTTTGTTTTCATTCGATGCCAAGTGACAAAGCCGCGGGGACGACGGCTCGAGGACTGATGGTATTGCCATGTGTGTGGGTGGTTGGGGCAGAGGGAAAATGGCCGACTCGGGCCAAGATGTTGTCCTGAACTGGGGAGGTTTCCTCGGCAACTACATGGTGACATGGTGGCACCACACAGGCACCGTGCGGGATGTGTAGCTTTTTCAGCTCATTGACTAAGAATAGTCTTCCAATACCCTCTTGAATGAAACCCAAAAGGCCTTAAATGACAAATGATGTGATATGTACTGTGATACTGTAAATCTCTGTACACACACACACACACACACACAAACACACAGAGCCACACGCAAGTCCACACACAGGCACACACACACATACACACACACAAACACACACAGAGCCACACATGCATGCACACTTACACACAAACACACACACACACACAGACATATACACAGAGCCAAACACATATCCACACACAGACACAAACACACACACACACACCTCCCAGGGGAGCAGACTGCCACCACTGCGAACTGTTCTGAGGGACCTCGTCGTCAGCCAGACATCTGGAACTCATCATGCAGTGCTCCCCTCTCCTCTTCCTGTGGTTCTGTCCAAGCCATGCACATCTGGGCCAAGCTCCAGTCTGCCAGCCAGCGGACTCTCCCATATCAGGAACAAAAAAGGGGGGGTGGGGGGGGTGGAAGGTTGTTGTCGTGAGCTGGAAACAAAATAACAACGGCCACGGCAGGACCAAACTAACCGACAACCCACAAAGCCCCAGGATTTACAGGCAACGCAAACAAAGTTAGTTCCAAGGGACCGAGGACAAGGGACACTAGAGCTCCCAAGAGTCAGCGGTCCAAACCTCACGGATCCTCTCTACCGTCTCCACTGCCAAGCAGCGCTCAGCCCTCAGACAGTGAGAGATGGAGAATGCATCCAGACAGAACAACACCGGGCCCTTTTTACACTAGAGGGAGTGGATGTGCTGAGGCCGTTCTGTCAAAATGCTGGGGATGTTTTATATACGATTACGATGAATGATTGGACAGACATACAAATGCCAATATTATTATTATTATTATTATTATTATTATGAACAGACATACACATGCACGCACACACACACACACACACACACACACACACACACACACACACAACACACACACACACACACACACATACAACACACACACACACTCACACTTAAACTCACACTGACACAAACACACACACACACACATGCACCGAAACACAAAGACATTCAGAAGCTCATATAACTCAGAAGTTCATTCTGGAGTCTTTCTCACACAGACAAGAACAAAGCGAGTGAGAGAAAGACAAAAAGAGCCTCAGCCCTCAGAAATGAATGAGTGAGTGCGCAAGAGGGAGAGAGGGGGAGTAAAGGAGAGGAAGGAGGGAGGTAGTGCTCAGCTAGCCCTTCTGGTCAGGGACTCTGCCAAACCTCAAGCCCCAAGCCTGAGCCACGTGTGTGTGTGTGTGTCTTTTGTTGTCTTTATATCTATGTGTGTGCTCTGTGTGTGTGTGTGTGTGTGTGTGTGTGTGTGTGTGTGTGTGTGTGTGTGTGTGTGTGAGAGAGAGAGAGAGAGAGAGAGAGTGTGTGTGTGTGTGATGTGAGTGTATCTGTGTGTGTATGTGTGTGTGTGTGATGTGAGTGTATCTGTGTGTGTTTGTGTGTCTTTTGTGGTCTTTATATCTATGTGTGTGCTCTGTGTGTATCTGTGTGTGTGTGTGTGTGTGAGAGAGAGAGAGAGAGAGAGAGAGAGAGAGAGAGTGTGTGTGATGTGAGTGGATCTGTGTGTATGTGTGTGTGTAAGAGAGAGAGATTGTATGTGTGTGTGTGTGATGTGAGTGTATCTGTGTGTGTGCAACGCCTGCAGGACCGCGTGTCTGTGCTGTAGAGCTGTGTGCCCTCGACCTTGTTTCTAAATACACTGCGGCTTCGAGGAACAGCACTCTCAGCAGCCGGGAGGCCCGCATGGAAAAATTAGACACGACACGAGGCAAAGATAAAGAAGGGAGAGTGTGTGTGAGTGTGTGTGTGTGTGTGTGTGTGTGTGTGTGTGTGTGTGGTGTGTGTGTGTGTGTGTGTGTGAGTGCGTGAGTGCGTGTGTGTGTGTGTGTATATGTAAAAGACTGTGAGTGTGTAATTGTGTGAGAGTGAGAGAGAGAGAAAAAGAGAGAGTGTCTGTGTCTGTGTGTATGTGCAAGACTGTGAGTGTGTAATTGTGTACACAAAGTGTGTGTGTGTGAGAGAGAGAGAGAGTGTTTGTGTGTGTGTGTGTGTGTGTGTCAGTGCGTGAGGTAAAGAGAGGTATAGATGGAGGAGGGTTTGGATTCATCTCTGGTTCACTTTTGTGGAAGCCAGCAGTTTTGCTTAATGCCTTTAACATATTGAGAGAACGAGAGGGAGAGACACAGTTACTTCTTCAAACAAAGACAGACAGTCATAAGAGGCTTAAAAGGCAATACATCACCCTTAACTCATTGTATATCTTAAAGACCCAATGCCAAATCACACAACATATATATTTAAACCAAGTCCTAAATCCTTTCAGTCATGTGGAATAAAACAGACTCTATTTGGCTTGATCAATTCAGTGGAATGTCTAGAATAGTCTAGAGCCAAATAAGATCTCTGATTGGCTGTTGACCGTGACATAAATCTGGCCATAATCTGCCATCATTCTGGCACAGATCAAGTCAAGTTCTGTTTTTAGCAACAACTACTTCCTGGAATAGAAATCCTGAGGTTAGCTGGCCACTGCTAGCTATCTTTAATGAGCATGTAGTGTTGCCTGTATGTAGATGATTTAGCATTTGTGAGTAGCCAACAGCTTAGTATTTCAGCTGACTTTGTTGGAATTAGCATTGCAGCTAAACATGAATAGGATTTGCTGTGTTTAGCGTTAGCAAACACTATGCTGCAAGTTCTCCATGCCGGAACTCTTCCTCTTGATCCAGTAGTATTTCCATTGGCATTTGCACCTAAGCATTTAGCATCTAGGCTCAGGTCCCAAGTCATCTTTGAGGGCAGAGACTAAATGTATTCATTCATCAGTGTCTGTTCTACTGCTGGCTCAGACAGGGCTGAACTTCTGACCTTTGAATTGGTGGCCTTGTGTTTCATGATCTTAGTAAAAGTACAGGTCAGGGTGCGGAGCATGGAGGTCACAAGGTGTGTGGGTTCTAGCTATGAGAGTTCTTGATTCCATTGCAAGAGACATGAGCTACCTGAACTCCACCTAAAGGGCTCCTTTGAGAAATGTTGGTGGTTTCTAAAATATCCTCCATTCTACAAACCTCCTTCTGTTCCAATCTCTTACACGACACATGGATGGAATAAATCGCAGTGACATGTCGGCACCAAGCTGTATCAAACATAGCATTGACATTTAGCACACGCCTTTAATCAAAACAAGTCACGCAATCCCCTAAGAGAGGCTGAACTATTGACCTCTGTGTTTGCTAGCTATAGTGTCACCAACCAGCCCCAACATAGCCTTGAGCTGCCAACCTTCATTCGATCGGTGTAAGAGCGCGTGGAGCCAATCAAATGAATGAATCTCACTCTCAGTGTGTGACTGCAGTGTGCAGCTCTATAACTGGACTGAGTCTGTTCCCAGCATAAGGACATGGAACAGTCCCGTAGACGTCATTTGCATCAGCATGGGGCCAGTGCGCTCACTCATCCGAACGGGAGCAGACAACAATACACTTATCACACACGCGCTGCATTCCCAGCAGTGATCGCAGGACAGGTGAACTAATAATGACCTCCAGATTCCCCTCGCGTCACACACAGTCCAGCACTGAAACGTTACTTGTTGGTGGTTGATGACTGGGTAGGGCGGCTCTCTCCCAGAGTGACACACACACACACACACACACACACACACACACACACACACTATGCAAAGCGTTGACGTCTCACCTGGTATGTGTGTAATAATAGGCTGGCTGATGTGTGTAATGTGTTTGATCTCTTTCTCTGTCTCTAATCTCTCACCTTTCACTTCGCATTACTAAAACAGACACACACACACACACACACACACACATATATATATACACACACACACACACACACACACACACCCTTTCTGTCTGTCTCTCTCTCACACACACACAAACACAGACACACACACACACACATGTACATCTACAAACAGACACACACGCAGAGACTCTAAAACAACACACACTTTACAAAGTAGAAAAACACAGCAGTCGTACAGAAATAGGGGGTAATGGGTAATTAGCCAGTAGTTAGGCATCTGGAATTCCAATAATACAAAACCACAGAGTTTGGAGGGATTCCCAGAGAGAATCCCTGCCTATTAGTCTGTTATCAGGAGATAATTGGCCCCTGTGGAGAAGAATGCTGTCAACCACAAAACATTGATAATATTTAGTAACAGTTTATTTTAAGCAGTTGTAAATACTACAGCCTAGTAGTCTAAATCCATTAATTAGCACAGGGCACCACTGGCAGAGGGCCAGTAAGGTGTAGCATTGTTGTACATGACAAATACATCTTTAATTAGCTACAGGCAATTACACCTTGCACCCAAGGCTACATAAAAAAGACAGTATATAAAGAGATGTTAGCATTCAGGATTTAGAACATACTGTAGAATTATGACATAGGATTTTAGTGTTCTAAAGAGAGGTTGATACAGCATTTTCAATGAGTCTGTTCCATTGCCGTGCAGCCAGTCCACATTTGTGCAAGTCAAGTAAACTGTTTCATCAGTGAAGCAACCTTACCTCAACCATCACCTTGTCTGTCCCTCAGTGCATGCATATAGACACTCACTCTTAAATACGACTCACACACACACACACACACAAAGAGAGAGAGAGAGAGAGAGAGAGAGAGAGAGAGAGAGAGAGAATTCCTCTCCCTTTAGCTTGGCTGTGAAGGAATTTAGAGATAAGGCAAAAGAGCATTTTATGCAATCAGAAGATCAATTAGATTGGAGCTACCAATTAGAATTTGGATTAGAAATATTTAAAACCTTAATTGAGCCAACTGCATGATATGACTGTGAGGTACGGGGTCAAAACACAAAATGTGAGTTCTTAAACTGGGATAAACATTCAACCGAAGCCATACATGCAGAGTTCTGCAAAAGTGTCCTCCGGCTACAGAGAAGGATGCATGCAGGGCAGAATTAGGCCAATACCCCTTTTCATCGTTATTTATTTATTACATTAAAAAAGAGCCCTTAAACACATTAAAATGAGCGACCCCAACTCACTCTACTACTGCCTAGCTCTGAAAAGCCAGGAGCAAAACATAGGAAAGAGCCCATTGAGCCATCTTGTACTGAGACTCAGTGACCTAACACCATCCCACATCACTGAGGCCCAGGACAATGGTACAGCAGCAAGCAAAATTAGACCCAACCAAATTACAAACACAGAAAAGGAAAATTACATCACCTATTGGAAAGAAGTCACCAAAACACAATCTAAATTGCAATGTTATTCGGCCCTAAAACATGAATACACAATAGCCACTTACCTGAGTACACTAAAAGACCCAAAACCCAGGAAAACCTTGCCAATGTACAGACTCAGTGAGCTCAGTCTCTCCATTAAAAAAGACAGACACAGGCAGACACAGAATGCCCAAAATATGAAGAAATATGGAAGTTTTCATTCAGTAAATTAAATATAATATTTCCTCTGTTTTTGAACCTGGACAAATGAAAAATTAAACCAAAATTGTCTTACGTCATCGGAGAGAACGAGGAAGTAGCCATTCTAGCTGCAAAATTTGTAGCAGCGTGCCATAACTTGAGGGACAGCCAGTGAGGCCACAACAACCAACAATGATGTTTGTTGTTATTATCCAAATTGTTGTTTTACTTTATTTCAATGTCTCACTTAATTTCCCAATTCTGTTGAACATGTTTGTCCTTCTATATGGATGTATTTCAGCTTTGGCAATAATGTTACTGAAACATTTATGCCAATAAAGCTTTCTTGAATTGAATTGAATTGAACTGAGAGACACAGAGAGAGAAAGAGACACTATGGTTATGGTTATGGTATTTAGCAGACGCTTTTGTCCAAAGCGACATACAAATAACAACGATGTAAAGTTAAATTTAACAGTAAACAATTTAAAAAGTTGGTAAGACTACATTAAGGAGAATAGCAATAATAAACAACAATGTCAATTCAATCAATAGCTTAATGAAAATAAATAAATACTATAATATACAAACCATAACGCATAAGAAATGCTTAATAAACTAAGTGCATGTTGAACAGATATGCCTTTAGACCCCTCTTGACAGAAACACACACATATACCCATTACTCCTATACCTCAATCACAAACACTACTACACACACTTAAATTGCACAAACATGCGCAACACAGCAGGATCCCTGATATCCCAGCTTATCCGGTGCCTGGGGGGGTCACTGGCACAAGTGACCGCCACGTCCATACCACATTCGGGTCCGAGGGCCCATAGTTCCCAATCCCACCTCATCTCTCCCCCACTCTCCTCCCATCACTCGTCAATGTCCTATCTGAGTAAAGGCATAAGGCCACCAAAAAACAGAGATCTTGTGCCAAAAGCAATCAAAATCCTATCAGCTCCAGCCTGGCCCCATGCCAGACAAACCCTTTATATCATGCCTTGTCAAAACAACCCAGGAGCAATGGCTGTGGCCAAAACCACAAGCTAATCAAACAGGTTAGCGTCGTAACATTTTCACATGGAATGTTTTGCGCAGACATTGTTAAACATATGGCCAAGGCTACAAGGCCTCACCATATGGTTGAAGTCCTATAGAAGCCATATGTCACTGAGCCTTTGTAAGCCATTGTGAGGGAGAGAGGGGTGTCACTGTATACTGTCAGTAACTTACAGTAGATCAGGTAGGTTAAGCTCCCTTGGGAGGGCTCTTTGTGTGTGTGTGTGTGTGTGTGTGTGTGTGTGTGTGTGCATGTGTCTGTGTGTGCAT
>NC_063210.1:21266250-21306250 GCF_017589495.1 Alosa alosa | reverse complement strand
TTATACATTACACATTGGCAGACAGGGTCTGGGTTTGGACAGAAAGAAGATTGGAAAGTAATAAACAACCAGTAGTGTGCAGACAGGTCCTTCCACCTCTTCCAAGAAGGGATGAAAGTGTGATGTAAAATAATTATAATCAAAACATGTCATATATCTGTTTAAATTAGTGCTGTCAGTTAAATACGTTATTAACGGCGTTAACGGAAACGTATTTTAACACTGCAATTTTTTTATCGCGAGATTAACATTCATTTTGGTGTAACAAACTCTGTCGTTTTTTCACATGCTGTTGCAACAACTAGTAATGTTAGAACAACTACAACACCACACCGATCTAGCCAGACCGGAAACTAAACAATACACACTGACGAATGGAATGGAACAGAACATCCAGTAATAAGTAACAAGTAATAAACAACCAGTAGTGTGCAGACAGATCCTTCCATCTCTTCCAAGAAGGGGTGAAAGTGTGATGTAAGAATAATTATAATCAAAACATGTCATATATCTGTTTAAATTAGTGCTGTCAGTTAAACACGTTATTAACGGCGTTAACGAAAACCTATTTTAACGGCGTCAATTTTTTTATCGCGAGATTAACGTTCATTTTGGTGTAACAAACTTTGTAGTTTTTTCCCATGCTGTTGCAACAACTAGTAACGTTAGAACAACTACAACACCACACCGATCTAGCCAGACCGGAAACTAAACAATACGCACTGACGAATGGAATGGAACAGAATGTTGTATGTGCTGCATACACGCCCCTTTTTAGGGGGAAGATGACTGATATCAAAGTGGAGAGCGAAACGTGCTTATAGTAAACTTACTAAATCTTGAAACAAACATGAATAAAAGGCACAAAATAAGGTTGGTGTAAGAGTTATCTGTGTGTTTATGGGATTAATGTGACCATGTTCCTATGTTTTGCTCTCTCCAGTTTACTAACAGGAGTGTCATGAATGTATCGATAGGCACAGTCAAACTGCCCGTGGCTGACTAATTAAGTTCAGCAATCTTAACTTTACATGTCATAACATCAAATAAACATAAGTCACACATTCGTTCTATCATTTGTAATATGAACGTAGCCTATTTCCTACAACTAGGTGAGATAATTGGCTATGTTATACTGAAGTTCCACAGTTAGCTAGCTAGCAAGCTAACCGTTTTGCATGGGATATTATGGTGGTACATGCTAAATTTGTATAATACATGGGGTATTGCAAACGAATAAGGTTGGTAATGTACATCGTTTCGACATGAGTAAGTTACATGAACACAATTCTTCATAACTGCCGTGTTAGTAAAATGATTGAATGTCCTGTGAATTAATAACTAGATGTAACGTCAACGTGTGATTACTAGCTGTCTTTCAATGATATAATGTTAACATGTTTTCCGCTAAAATGGGGCGTGATGCAGATCAAATGTATCTTTATGATGATGCACCGTTAGTAGGCTACGTAAAGGCACACTTGGTTGGGCTAACGAGCTGGCCAAAGAGTAGTAGCCTAGGCTGACGCACCAGTTGTGTGCCGCCAAAGATTTTTTCACTGTCACTTGTTCTGTTATCAACATTCCTCTTTGGCTGCTACTATTTGCGATGCACTCTGCTTTCGACATTCATTTACATTAGATTCCATTCTTTTCAATACAACTCCGCACACCAGCATCGCACTTTGCAGCCGTGTAATCACGATTTAGTTATATTTGGTCGCTGCTCCATAAAATCCATTGTTCATCCAGTGTTTGCCTGTTAAAAACTTCGGCGTTGATGTGTGTGGCAAGTGACAGTGCACCATAGACTGTAGGCCTATAAAATGGCAATGCACTCATGTTGAAAAGTTCCTTATTTTCAACTGAACTCAAAGATAATGAATATAGTATGAATATAATATTTTCTGTTTGTTATGCCCTTTATAATGTGTGTAGGCCTACATTTTGTGCATGCACTTCTGCAGTAGCATTTATTTCAGTTTATATCAGCTATATTTCTGAAGAATATATTGTTTTGCCTCAGGTCTGCTGCACATCTTTTGAAATTTGATTTGAAATAATCAAATAGACCTATGTCTTAAAGTTCAGTTAATAAAAGTAACTTGCTTTGCTTTCATTTGAATCCCAATCAAGATAAACAATAATTGCTTTATTGTTAATATGGACTCCTGGAAAGTTCAGAAATGCAAAATAATAGAATTTTAATCATATGATAAAATATGTGATTAATCGTGATTAACTATATGAATTCAGCGATTAATCGTGATTAAAAATTGTAATCGTTTGACAGCACTAGTTAAAATGCCAGCTTATTCAAACTCTGTTTACCAAAACCAAATTCTGTTTTCTTGAGCTGATTTTCGGAAACTTCTGGCCTACACAGTGTGTCTGCGTCCTGTCCACCCCGTGAGGATAGTTCCCATAATGACTGATGGATAACACATTATCCCTAGGCCTGCTAACTGACTAGTAGGGACTGAATGGGATGCCCGGTCAGAGACCAGAACACTTGAATGTAAGGACACTGACTATACAGTACAATAATTTTAAAGACTTTCCACACACGTAGAGGGGAACAGAGACGCACACACACATCTCTGTAGGGCCCAGGGTGAGAAATACTGATGTGTTTTTTTTGTGCGCTCGCCTTTGCATCGAAGACAGCCATACCCGATCAACGTTTGGAACATGTGTTTCACGCTTAAACAGACATGGCTCTGTCCTCCTTTTTACAACGTTATTCTTCCCAACGTTATTTGCAACGTTATTCTTTTGCAACGTCATTCTTCCCAGTTCTGCGATGAAGTTAGTTGCACGAAGCAGCATGTATAGCACACGGTATCCACGTTCACGAACGCACTCAACGCATTTATGGCATCTACCAGGTTCTGCCTTGCGCATACTGATGGCATCATCTGATGCTCTGCACTGTAACCTCTTGGCAATAACATACAGCAGAATAATGAATTTAATAAAATGACAATGAAATTAGATTACATTTTCCTTTGAGTATAAGCAAGTATATATACTCTTTTGATCAATTTGGTCTCTGCATTTATCCCAATCCGTGAATTAGTTAAACACACTCAGCACACAGTGAACACACTGTGAGGTGAAGCAATCCCGACGCAGTGAGCTGCCTGCTACAGCGGCGCTCGGGGAGCAGTGAGGGGTTAGGTGCCTTGCTCAAGGGCACTTCAGCCGTTCTTACTGGTCGGGGCTCGAACCGGCAACCCTCCAGTTACAGGTCCAGAGTGCTAACCAGTAGTCCACAGCTGCTTAGGACTTAATTCTTTTACAGTTCAATGAAATGTAAATCATCTCAAATATATCTAGGTCGCAACATGTTACTCAAAAACAAGTCTCCTCTGGACAGAGTGTGGTTCACATGTCTTTCTGGAGACCAACTGGCGGGACGACAATCTTCCAGAAGTTTCCAGTACATCATGTCATGCGTGTGATTTTGTCAGTGCCTCAGCTGAAGAGAATGCTTTTAGAGGGACAGACTCAAGGTTTCTGAAAATCTGTTGGTGGTTCCCTCTCCACCACCTGGGAATGTGTCTGTCTGTTGGTGGGTCTGTATGTGTGTTTGTCTATGCGTGTGTGTAAAGTCTTTTTTTTTTATATCTGTATGTATGTGTGTGTCCACTTCCATGTGTGTGTTTGAGAAAGAGAGAGAGAGAGAGTGTGTGAGAGTGAGAGAGAGAGTGTGTGTGTGTGTGTGAGACAGCTAGTGTGAGCATGTATTCATGTGTGAGCTTTTTTTTTTTTTTGTACTCAACGCCACACATGAAAAGTTGGACCAGTGGGACCAGATCCGCTAACAAACGTGTCCCAATTTATGATCCTCCCAAGGAGCCGCATAAAGTACCAGAGGGCACACACACACACACACACATACACACACACACCACACACACACACAACACACACACACACACACACACACACACACACACACACACACACACACACATAAACACACACAGACACACACACAATACACAGACACACACACAACACACACACAACACACACACACACACACACAACACACACACACACACACACACACACACACACAAACACACACACACACACATGAAAAACAGTGAGGGGAACATGAGAGCAGGGCCTTCTGGGTCATGTACACCCGAAGACAGGCTCCAGTGATAATTTATGGCCTTGTGTGAGTCGAGAATCTACACGCAACGCCCACCATTGTGACAGACTTTATTTGGGATGGCTGTGTGTGGATGCTACGTATAGCTGAACAGTGTGAGAGAGTGTGTGTGAGAGAGAGAGTGAGAGAGAGAGAGTGAGTGTGTGTGTGTGTGGTGTGCAGGCATAGACAGGATCTGTAGTTTGAAGCCCCCCACCCCGTATCTAGTCCGGAGGGATGATATGTGGTCTTTATTGAGAGAGAAAGTGGATATAGACCCTTTCAAGAGAGTTCCATTATCAGCATCATAGTTGGCCCCACAAGGCTTCCGTTTTAACATTCCGTATGTTATCTTAATGCAGAGGAAGTAGATTAGGAACCAAATAGAATGTTCAAGCATTTTTTTTATTTTTATTGTTGAAAGGGTCCATAGGAGAACATATTGTTAAGTAATGTTGTACTTTCTGATAACTCTAGCAGTCAGGGATGCGGGTAAAAGTCTTACAATGCAGGCTTTGCTCTTCAGGGGAATTTAAGAGTGATAATTTAAATATATTAGAATAACTTTTATTTCAGTTTTACAAAAAAAAACTGGTTGCAGTGTAGCTTGCATTAACATGAATTCACACGGACAGGAGGAATGCTTGTATTCCGTCTTCTTGCCAAGCCAGTTTATTCTCAAGTGGTTACATTTTCATTTGATTTTACAAGTTGACTGATTAATAACACTGCTGCCAAAAGCCTGTGTGACTGTGGGTTCGATGCCCCTGCATGCGGCACGAGTGTCGAAGCTTGTGGCCGACGCACCCGGCATTTTACGCCAGTCCAAAGATGCTGACACCATGGCGCTTCGCGCAGATCACAAACAAGAGCCACAACCGCAAACGAGCGAGATGCAGACCCATAACTTTATTTATATTTTCACACCACTGGCCCCGTGCCAGGCTTCCCAGGCATGAGCGTACCTCACAACAGCAAGAACAACACAACAACAAACAACATTCACAACAACACAACAACAAACAACATTCACAACAACACAAAAATAAAACACCCCTATCAATGCAATCCAACAACACAACCTAACAACACAACAACAACATCACTCTCTAACAACAGCACAATTTCAGCAACAACACAATCAAACAACATTCACAACAACACAACATTAAACAACAGCAGCTACAACAACACAACAACAAACATAGTTCACAACAACACAACCTAACAACAAAACACCATTAGCAACGCAATCCAACAACACAAACTCATCAAGACAACAACACAACATCACTCTCTAACAACAACACAACCAAACAATATTCACAACAACACATCTTCAGCAACAACACAAGCAAACAATATTCACAACAACACAACATTAAACAACACAACACAATACAACAAAAAAACAGTAAACCAGTAACACACAGTAATGTCAACATCACTACCTCATGATCAAACAATTGCTAATGGTTGCAAATAATTTGATATATTACATTAGGACATGCTAGCCCAAAATTCAAGGCCCACTGAGTCCCACTGCATTAACAAAAGTGCAAAAGTGTCCAAAGTGTCCAGTGAACCAAAACAAAAACTGAGTTATAAGGACACATACTGTGGCCTACATGCTTGTCAGCACATAGTATGTACGTGAATTTGATGAAAATCTACATTGAGATTATTACACACTATGAGTTAATCTGTCATCAAATACATTCGGAATCCGCTGGGTAATGCAGGCTAAATTCATCACAGATCGAACCCACAAGCCATAATCTCTCGGTGACTGACACTATAAATGCCTCAAAAGGCCTGCTGTGCTCACATTATGGCCTATGAACAGTGTGTAAAAGACAACCACAAATAATATGCACTAAATTGGAAACACTTGTTGTCCAATTTTCTAATAATCTGGGAGAATCGGGGTCAGACTGTTAGGCATAATTAATTCACAGTCAAGGCTGCCCCCAAGTGGTCAAGAATATAACTGCAACTAGTGACAGAACAATGGGGTCAGGAATTTTACAGATACACTTCAAACATGACATTCTCCTTAACAGACACAAATATCTGGTAACAAACAATAAATAAAAAGATAATGAAAAATATATGGATCGACATCTACCTCCTCCTTTCAGACTGTGAGTCATTAACAGCCAATCAAATATCTAGATTTGCTTAGTTTACTGTAAATTGTATCTAGGTTAACACAAACAATGACATTAAATTGGACAGGAGTAAGCAGAAGCAGGTCAGCAGAGCAGTAAGAACACCAAATGCATAACTATTATAGTACAATTAAAATGAAATGTAATTATAAATATACACTAGATTAAGTCAATATAAAATACTGTATAAAATACTGTATAAAACACTGTAATTGTCCAGTAAAAATGATGATTTCAGTAAAATGACACTGTGTACAGTGTTATTGCACATTTGATGTATATCAGTCTGAATTCCATTCCCTAAATATTATTGGTATTCATTTGGTATTTTATTGCCTGAGTCAACACGGAAATATTATATGTCAGCGAAAAGGTCAGACATCATATGTCAACAGCAGGGGCAAAACCTCATACGCTAGCAGTTATTTTTGACTGTGTCACGAAGGAAGACACTCGGGCTGGTTTCGTTTGATATGAGTCATTTAATGACCATTGGCCTCTTCCAGAAAGTGGCACACCTGCATGGTTCATGGAAGAGGTCACACACGCGCACACACACGCAGACACCCACGCAGACACACGCACACACGAACATGGAAACATGCCAAAACACACACACACACACGCACACACAAACATGGAAACATGCCAAACACACACACACACACACACACACACACACACGAGCATGGAAACATGCCAAACACACACACACACACACACACACAAACACTCACACGCACACAAACAAACACGCACACAAACATATGATGTTTTGACACACACATACACACAGGACAGACACACACACACACACACACACACACACACACAGGTGTGGTGGGTGTACCCCTAAAAGTCGCTACCCCCTAAAGAATCCATGACTAATCCTCTCAGCAGCAGCCAGAGGCACAGGCCTACTGAGGTGGAGTAGGTGAGGTCCCGACCATCAGCTCCACCCGAGCTAAAGAGCGCCAACATCAGTGAACCAATTTGACACGCATTCCATAAAGAATTTATTTAATTGAGCAGTGTCGACAAAAACAGACCTGAATCATAACCAACAAGATGGGGGCAGCAGACTTCTGTTGAAAGCGGAGTGTGCCACATGTTGGCTGATGTTCTGATAGATAGATAGATAGATAGATATGTAGATAGATAGACAGGTAGATAGATAGATATGTAGATAGATAGATAGATAGATAGATAGATATGTAGATAGGTAGACAGGTAGATAGCAGGGTTGCCAACTCTCACGCATCTGGCGTGATACTCACGCTTTCAGCACCAATCTCACGCTCTCATGCACACTCAAGAAATGTCACGCCAAATCCATTCTTTTTTTTTTGCAATCCGTTCATTTTTTGTTGATGACTAGACTAGACCACAGCATTGTTTCTAAATCACAGGATAGGAGTTTAAGGCATACATATGTCTAGACCAACAGCAGGTAGGTCTAATATCCACCTACAACGTTCTCAGCGCAGTTTTCTCTGATTGTTGATTCGCTGACTGTTATGCTATTATGATAAAGTTGGATGGCTCCAGAACTCACACCAGTGGATTGGGTCTTAAAGGAGCCACACCACTTTTATGACACTATAGCTGTTCTGTTGACCTTTAGATTTGTTGCTACTGGGCATGAAGGGCAGGCCAATTATGAGTTCTGTCCAACATAGATGGTAGGTTTAGAAAAAAAGTCAGCACATTTTAATCATATCGCAATAATACCAATAACTGTGATCATTTTGGTCATGATTTTTCATCAAATGTTCATACTGTATCTCTAGTGGCTGGTAGACTTTGGAATCCACCAGCCACAATGGTAGGTGGAAAAAAATATTTTAGGCTATTTCCATCCCTGATACATATGTACACTCATACACACATTCATACGTCTCAATCTGTCCATTTCTTTCCACAAAACTCGCCAGAAGTCATCATTTAAGGGGTTATTTTTAATTTTTTTCTACTGAGCTACTACCTTTTTCAGGTGGGCAGGGGGGCCCTTTTCATGTCTGTGCCCAGGGGCCCAGTGGCTCATAATCCTTCCATGCCACGGGGTTAAAACACTGGTCTTGTTTTCAAGTGCAATCAATAATTTAAATGTACATTTTGAAGAAACTTTTCATAAATCAGGGATTATACTGTACATAGCAAAAAAGTCAGGTGACAGACATTTTTAAAATTAGGTTTAGGGAAAAATGTATGTACACACACTATGACTTCACAAAATCTCACTCCAGCCAAACACCCAAAGTTGGCAACCCTGAGATAGATAGATACTTTATTCATCCCGAGAGGAATTTTAGTAGCAATTTAGGTTTAGAAGAAGAATCTGACAAATCAGTTGGATGCCCTCGGGGGAAGGGGGAAGAAAACGGAGAGGGAAGAGGTGTGTGGAGAGACAGGCAGAGAACCAGCAGAGAGAGAGAGAGAGAGAGAGAGAGAGAGAGATGGAGAAGGTACAAGGCAGAGGGAAAGAGAGAAGGAGAAGATGGAGGGAGAGAGAGATCACAAGAGAGATGGAGAGAGAGGGAGAGAGATCACGAGAGAGATGGAGAGAGATGGAGAGAGAGAGAGATGGAGAGAGGGAGAAGGTACAAGGCAGAGGGAAAGAGAGAAGGAGAAGAGATGGAAGACAGATACAGACAGACACAGAAAGACAGATGGAGAGAGAGATGGACAGTGGGAGAGAGATTGGTAGATAGATAGAGAGAGAGAGAGAGAGAGAGAGATAGAGAGAGAGAGGGAGAGAAATGGGGAGAGAGATGGAGAGAGGGAGAGAGAGAGATGGAGAAGGAAAGAGCGAGAGAAAGAGAGAGAGAGAGATAAAGAGAGAGAGATGGAGAGAGATCACGAGAGAGATGGAGAGAGAAAGAGATGGAGAGAGAGAGATGATGAGAGAAAGAGAGAGAGAAAGAGAGAGATGGAGAGAGATCATGAGAGAGATGGAGAGAGATGGAGAGAGATCACGAGAGAGATGGAGAGAGATGGAGAGAGATCACGAGAGAGATGGAGAGAGAGAGAGATCAGGAGAGAGATCAGGAGAGAAGGGACGAGAGCTGTGGGTTGGGCGCAGGAATGGTGGCCTCAGGGCTGAGGAAAGGCCAAGAGGTGTGGCGAGGAGTGACAGGAATTTCACCCCGAGCACAACCACCTTCACACGCAAACAACACATACACACACACACACACAGAAAGAGAGAGAGAGAGACACGCAAGTGTACAGTATGCATACAAACACAGATGACACTCAAACAGATACAGGCAAGCACACACATACACACACACAGACACACACACACACACACACACAAGGAGGGAGAGAGAGAGACGCAAGCGTACAGTATGCATACCAACAGAGAGAGAAAAAGAGAGAGCGATAGACGCAAGCCTACAGTATGCATACAAACACATACACACACAGAAAGAGAGAAAAGAGAAAGAGAGAGAGAGAGAGACGCAAGTGTACAGTATGCATACAAATCCATACATACACACAAAAGTGTACAATATGCCCACACACGCCCACATACACACACACACATACACACCCACACCCACACACACACACATGAGTTGTCCTGTCGTGATGTAATGGTGTTTAACCTGTCCCAGATTCCGCCAAAACTGATTTACTGTATGCAGACTCCCTGTCTGCCATCCGTGATCTGTAAAACAAGCACTCAACTAATCGGCACAGCACACAAGATTACAGCGAGATAAGTTCATCAGGCCACGGTGTTGAAGATCGGGAGAGTGTGTCTAAGTGACGGGGGTAAACCTCAGTGCACTGAGTAAGCTTGAAGGAGAATTCCGGCAATTTTCACAAAGATCTCGGTTTCTCAAGGTCATCAAGTACTGTTGGTAGTGGTACGAAAAAGCCAAGTTGCCCCAAAAGGCTTTGCTACTGTATATGCTATATTCCAGTCTTACTCGAAACTGCCCCGATTGACATAATTTGGTCCCAAGTGCAAATTTCTTATTTTGTGATACTCGTTATCACCCACAAATAGACCCAAGGTTGTTGTTAAACCAGAGTTTCCCTTAACTTCTCATACCCGAATGCCATGTTGTCCATTGTCCCTTAACAAAATTATATAGATGCTTTCATTACTACAATACAAATAAAATATCAATTTAAAAGGGAAATTAGAGTATAGACTTAAGCCTCCATGCTAGCACTCAGTATTCATGGGTGCAGGTTCTTGGTCGGCAGGGAATTTGTGTCTCTTATAGCACAGGCTACATAGGAAACTAAATGAGACCCAGAAGCGAAATAAAGGCTGAGTACTGGCGCGAATCTGAACTTGATCTGGCGCAGATATGGCACCTGCTATCTAAGAGGTTGCTGTGGGTTAAACAGGCGCTGGCAGCCAGCCAATCTGATAGCCAAAGGGCTGTCAGCACCAGATTACAGGCAGGCCATAGCCTCAGCATGGAGAGAGAGAGAGAGACATATGTTGACACACACTCTCTCTCTCTCTATCTCTCTCTATCTCTCTCTCTCTCTCTCTGTGTTTCTCTGTTTCTATCTGATGTACACACATAAATACAAATTCATGCATAAGCATGTACACACACACAGATATACACGTACACACACCAAAGTTAGATCCCAAAAATGACATGAGTATGATAGTCAATTGAAACTAAACCACCTTTTTCGAAAACATTTTTAATAAAAAATGTGATATAATCATATTTACTACCTTTCACAAAACATGGAATAACTTTACATTTTACAAGGTAGAAAAAAATGCCTTCTTGGTACATAAAACCTTGAGATTGATAGCAAGATCTATCTAGATAACCTAAACCTCTAATAGCAGATGTGCTGAGGAAAAGTGAATGAAAAGCAACATTTCAGCACACACACTTCCTCTCCAACACGCCCCCCTCTCCCTCTCTCACTCTGTCACCATTCACCTCTCTTTCACATCATATTATCACCCATTCACCCCGTGGATGGCTCAGGAGAAAGGCAGCCATCCTCCTGACTGATAAGTATCTCATACACCTAAGCATTAGAGCGAACAAGTGAGAGAGAGAGAGAGAGAGAGAGAGAGAGAGAGAGAGATGGAGAGAGAGAGAGAGAGAGAGCAGGCTGACATGAGCCCAGCTCCACCACCCTACCCAGAGAGGAATAGACAGAGACAGAGAGGGAGAGAGAGAGAGAGAGAGAGAAAGTAGTGTCGACAAATACAAAAGAGGAGCCCCAAAATCTGCCCAAGCCCCCCAAACCATCTCAGAGCCAATTAAAAGCAACAATGGGAAGACCCAATCCCATTACAGCCTGTTCAAAGGCAACTGGGGACACCGCCGGGTGACAGGAGCCAAGATGGTGGCACAGGACGTGCTGTCCTGCTTCTTACTGCAGTGCCATGCAGCTCTGGGGGAATCTATGAGCTCTGAAAAAAGAAAAAAAAAAACAAGCATTTCTGGAGAATTGGTAAAAAAAAAAAAAAAAGAACAAGTTGCCTCCCTTAAAAGCATACAAAAACCAGGGAACATTTCCGTTGGCACTCCTAGCTAGAATACTCACTGGCATCTTTTGGCTGTATGGTTCGTTGGTGAGGTCATGCAGTGAAAGCTGTCTTACATATAGACCCTTTCAACTGCATATAAAAACATGTGCATTCCTAAAGCATTACCGGTGGCACAGAAAACAACATTGAGCTAATGGTAACTTGGGGGACAAAAATAAATAAATTAATAAAAAAAGTTTTCAAGTCGACATGTTGTAGAGCATTACGTTGAAGTCTGATTCATTTTAATAATTTCAATTTGGTTGATCTGCTTAGTAATGTATGCATGTGTGTGTGTTTGTTTGTGTGTGTGTTGTGTAGACAGGGGTTAGGCTACTCTTAATGTGAATTGCAATATACATTCAGTGTCATTATATTAATTATTTAATCTGATTATACATTTAGTGTTATTATTATTATATTATATAATCTGATTATACACGTCAGTGCATGTGAATGCAATGGTACACACATGACCTGCTTTAAATTTACATGGATGGCTGTCTCATTCAAGAATGTCACACATATCAATGTCTCTGTCCTCCTGATATATTTGCGTCCTTTTCCAAGTCCTGAGGGTAGACAAAAAGAGATAAGCAGGGATCACACACTGAAAACTCCTCTTGTACCATGTTGTATCATGTCATACAAATGTCTTTGCAGAAATGTCCTAGAAAATGATGACAACTGATGAAGCTTCTGCAGCTGCCAACAGGAGAAAGTGTGCTCTGTGTTAGTGATCATGCTGAGAGACCGGGTTTGACACCATGTTGTCTGAACTTTTGAACTGGCAAGGGTTCACAAGGGTAAACATACTCGTATACCACTCAACAAACAATCCTGTGTATGACGGGAAAACGATCACCCTCCTTAACCTATTGTCAGAATCAATGTCAGAAATTTGTGCCAAGTTTGTTGAGACAAACAAGGAATTTGGCTCAGGCTGTTGGTGTCTCTTGTAGTTCAGAGCACACACACACACACACACTTACATAGTTACTTGACAGTGAGTTCATCTGATACATTTAAACAGAGTTTAAGAATCTCTCTATCTAGACTGAGAATCTATAGCAGAATACATAGGTCAAGTCAGGTCACAAAATCAGCTCTTGCAATCATGGAAAACTCCCGTAAACACAAAGCTCGTCTAGTCTGCGTTGAATGTGTTGAGCTGTGTTGAAAGAGCGATCGGTAAGAGCCAGATTGGCATGGTGAGGCAGCGTGGGGCCGCCGGACCTTTTTTCAGCGCACTCGCTTCGCATGCAAATGGACCACGGCCGATTCTTTTGATTCGCCACTGAGCACTACGGTCGGCGTGGAGCCCCACGCTCGCGTGGACTCAAGTGCTGTTCAGAGCTAATTACCCAAAATTGCTTTCTCGCTTTGTTAAGCACCTGTGGCAAGATCAAAGCCAACAATGTGTGCGTGTCATCCATGTTTCAATGGAAGTGCTTTATTTTATAGCACGGCTCAATGGGTTGAGCCATTTCAGGGGAAAGGAGCGAAGGACAAAATTGATCAATAAAAGCTTTGAAATCCCCTATTGTAATAGAAATAGTACTTAGGTGACATTCTTGTCGCAATCCATCAAACTATTAAAATAAACAACTTTCAAAAATGTTGGAAGCTTATAGCCTACATAGAAAATAATGTTTCAATACCCACAAGGAGTATGTCTACCTATTTTTAAAAGATATAAAAAAAGCTTTTATCCCATTATTCACCAGCATCTACTCAGGACTCGTAAAGACCCCTTGTAAAGGCAACAAATCACCCAAATTCTACTCTCTGGCAGGTCACGGTGAGGGAGTTTTTAACTTCTTTTGTTGTGGGAGGTCTATATATTCAGGTTAAAAAAAAAAGTGCAAGTGCTCAACCAAACACCTGCAAGTGCTCAACCAAATGCAGGTTTAGAGAATGGATACACACACACTCACATACAAAACAACAAAACAACAAACCTTGCCCATAAAAACATAACAAACTGTTCCAGCAAATAATCGACGAGATGCGCGTTTGGGAGAGTTTCAATTGTCTCTCTCTCTCACTCGTTCGCTCTAATACTCTGGCGTTACCCTGCATCGCTTGCACCTTTAAGTAACTATACTTAGAAAACCCTAACCTATCCTCAATCAACTACATTGACTCTCTCTGATCAACTTAATCAATTCGGTATTTACCTCGGTGTTGAAGTGATGGTTCAGTTAATTTTCGGTACAGTAAGCCTGTAGGTAGGCTACTACTAGCTGAACATTTACTGACAATATTACTGATGCTCAACACATATGAACTGGAATAGTATTTTGAAAAGGTGTCAAATGTTTTTTGATGTAAACTAACATATGGCACGCCACCTTATATGTTTGTGTGGAAACTCAAATTTGAAACATGGTCTGCACACAAAAAAGCCAACTGTTGATTACTGTTAAAGACTGCATTCGTCACACTCAGTACACATCTGTATTGTGCCTAACGTCATGTACCTAAGTGGTTCAGTACGAATATGTGTACCTTTACACCCCTAATGTCATAACCAAAACCAGTAGATGTTGATGGAAATTTACTGTGGGTCAAAACAAAACCGTAGAAAACCTTGTGTGAGTAATGTTACTGGCAGAAGTCGGAAGTCTTTCTTTTTTCCAACATGGGTTTAATAAAGGAGTGTGTAGTCGTACATACAGTGTGTGGTGGGCGCGTAGTGGGGGGCATAAGGCAATGTTTACCACCTGCTCCTTCAAAGACTCTGGGGCGCCGGGTGGTGTTCTTTCAACCCGACTCCAATCAAAGGAGCACATCAGAAAGTCACCAATGTGGTGTGCCGCGGCTGTCTGTGGTGTCTGCTTGATTCCCCTTCACAAACAGGGCTGTGCTATTACGACCTGTGGCAGAGGAGAGGGGCATAGCACGCAGGAAATGAGGAGAGCCATGTCGCTGGCAAATATTTGAGGATGGTTAACGTATGGAAAACAATAAAAGAATGCCCCCATAAACATAAACACACACACACACACGCGCGCGCACGCGCACACACACATCCGATCAGGCTTTATAGTTTGACGTTTCAGGAGTACCCACAGAATACAATTTGTTTTGTTTGCCCACACCCCCCACCCCCCATCACAAACACCATCTATTCTTCCCATAAATGTGACATTTTCAACGATGCCATAGGGACAGCAGAAGGTGTAATCGCTGTCTTTTGACAGATAATGTGCTTGCTCCCAAATCCCGCCAATGGAGGGGGTCCCTGGGTAATATTGGTGAGGGGGGGTGTGTGTGGGAAATGGTGTGTGTATGGGAGGGGGCGCCAACAATCGTATGGGTATAAATGCCACCTGTATTCAGACGATAAACCAATACTATCCTTGCTTTGCCAGACAAGGAAAGAAGCAAGCAAGAGGAAAATCCACAACTGTGCTACAACCATCCATCTAACGGAGGCATCTTGCAGCAGGCCAGGATTTTAGCCACAACAAAAAAAAAGGAACACTTGCATTATATAATAAGAGTCTTAAGCATTTTGTTTACTTTTCATTTTATTTTTTGTTATTTGTGTAGCCCATATGGAAACCTGGAAACTCCTTGCTACATTCATGCTCTTGATTGCTCTCGTATATAGCGCTCAGGGAATCTCTCTTACTCTAGATAGGGACAACTGGATATCTAAAGACTGGCAGGTAAGTGCATCAGATGCAACTGAAAGATCTCGGTTTGGAGAGGTACAGACAGAGGCATTTGCTCTTCTGATCCTGTGATAAGACCGACTTGTGTTCACAGTATAGTCGACTGCAAGTATTCAAAATGCAATTGATCTATACAAACTGCAAGAAGCAACCGAATATATTTGTAATTTTTTTACAGATATAAAATAATGCATATTATTTGTGCCTATTTTTGTTGCACTGTTACCATGTGATTTAAAGTAACACAATGTAGGAATTCCTGTTTTCATCCATTCTCAATACTGGGTACCAATTTAGCACTAAGAGGGTAGGCTACCCAATTTGTCAAAAAAAAGACAATATCACTACATAGTGCAATACCATGTGTTCTGGTTGTGCATCAGCAGTGTCAGAAACTCCACACTTTCAGTTAGTGTAGCATCAATATGACCTTGAAACCCCTTATTGTAAGGTAACATGACCTTGAAGCCCTTATTCTTAGGCAAAATAACGACATTGTGTTGCTTTAACTTGGTTTTAATACATAGATTGTTCTACAGTAAGTATTTTACTTTTACTGTTTGTACTCCATCTTACTCAAATGTAAAAAGGACTAATCTCATCAAGATGCTGCTTAACAATAATCTAATGTTGAAAACATTAATTGTACAAATGTAACAATTTAAGTATCTGACAAACATTTATAGTCACTGTCAATATTATGTGTTTATATGCTAGTTAATATATATATTATATTTACAATATTTTTGTTTGTATTAATGGATCAGAGTTTGTATTAATGGATTACTGGACAATGGCATTTAACCTGGTGGCGTTTAAACTTGAATCCTTTAACTCAGTGATTACTACTCTGGTGTGTGTGTGCGTGTACATGAGCATGAGCATGTGCATGTGTATGTGTGTCCGTGTGTATTTATGTGTGTGCGTGTGTGCGTGCGTGCGTGCATGCATGCGTGTGCGTGCGTGCGTGCGTGCGTGTGTGTGTGTGTGTGTGTGTGTGTGCGTGCGTGTGTGTGTGTGTGTATGGTGTGTGTGTGTCAGGAGGAGCCGGTGCTGGAGCAGTTAGCGGAGCAGGAGGAGAGCCTGATGAAGAGGTCCAAAGCACGGCAGTTCTACGGTCTGATGGGGAAGCGTTCGGGTAACATACTCACGTCCCAACTGCACGGGCGCACTGGCATTCATGTTATATTGGGATAGTAGAACTTAATATGCCACACTATTCCAGTGGCCTCGACACCCAGACTGTCCAGAGGCATGCTATTGTTAATATAAAGAGTGGTATTACTATTATGAATAGTACACTATTCATGTTATAGCATATAGATATTTCAGTTCATTTCAGTTCATTCAGTTATTTTGTTTAATCAGTTCTATCCTTTTATTATTTTACTTTCTACTCATTCTGATACCTGCCAGGATATATAGCACTTCAAATTCAAAAGTTTATATTAAAAATTGGAAAGAAAATTCCATGAATCCATTTTGAGTTGGTTACCCACACTGAAAAATTGACCTAAATATATGCAAGCGCAGAGTGTTCTTTTGACCTTCAATATTAACACCTGAGTCACAGGTAACTAATTTGCATGTTACTCTGACTTGGTATGTTGGTTGGCACACTGCCCAGCTTCATCCTCCTCTTTTCTTTCCTTGTTGTGATATTGGGTAACATTTAGCTCAAAGGCCTTGTCGATATTTGAGAGTGGAGCAAAGTGCATTAACATTATAAGTGCATGTGTCAATCAAAATGCTAGCGTGTTCTTTCTCTGATTTTAGCGACATCGAGTCAACGGCCTGCACCGGTGCAGAGACGAGGTGAGTGAGTGAGGAACTTTGTGTGCAAATCGCTCATAGTTCAGCAAGCTATACGCCCATCCATCGGACATCATAATCAACGCGCTATACCAAGCTATGCTTTTCTTCACAGATGCATACACAAGAGGAAAATAAAATGACAAAAGCTAAGATAGAAAAACTAATTTTATATCAATGCTAAAAATTCAGTTCTTTGCACTAACACTTCTTCTCAGTAATGTACAGACATCTTTATCATTTTTAAAAAAGTCTTCCTCCACATGATGCCACCCAAAACACTTCTGCACTCTAAAAAATGATGTGTTAAAATGACACATTGCTGTGTGTGCTCAGGGACAACACATTTTGTGCCAATTTCAACACAGTAATTATGTGGAGATAGCTGAATTGTGTGGCTGACTGGGTGAAAGACAGTTTAATATACAGGATTTTTTTGTTAGATAGCTGAAATTTGTCTTTAACCTTTCACCCAGCCATGTAATTGCTGTGTTGAAATGGACACAAAATGTGTTGTCCCTGAGCACATACAGCAATGTGTCATTTTAACACATCCCTTTTTAGAGTGTGTTTACCCGTGTGAGCTAACCTCACACCAACATTTTTTTCTCTTCCTTCTCAGGACATAAAGGAGCAGTGTTCATTGGGCTAATGGGCAGGAGGGATGCGGTCAGCGAAGGCCAGCGCGCAGGTAAAATGGGCTCTGTGCGCTAGCTTACTTGAAGCAGAGACTTTCTAATGAGGATTGATTGCTTTAATGCATTGATTGATTGATTTTATTCGAACCTGTTCGTTCTAAAATATGATACAGCTTTGCACCATACATTAAAAAAAATGTAGTTGTCAGTTGTCTACACATACCAACCCCCTTCCGCGGCAAAACGTTAACATGTGAATACATTGAGCAAATCATGTGGTGTGTTGCACGCGCATTTCTGCTGAAATAGATGCCCGATAAGTGCCCAAAAAGCGTTGCAATATGGCCGCTGAGTGGTGGGACTTGCCTAAAAGGACTTTGCTTGACGTCGGCAAACCAGTTTCCAGTTCGTTGACATCGCTGTCAACAAGCACCTGACGGCGATGACAAACGAAAATCCTTCCCTCCTTATTTTTTGCAGACACTTCACGTAGGCTGGCGTTTTTAAGGGAAAAGTGCTCCTTAGAGCCACCCACGGTCATTAAGGCTCACGTTCATTGCATTTCTTATGTTTTGGTACAACTACAGCACTCATCTGAGCTCACAGTGTAATATCTTTAGTGCTTTATTTTTTACTACTGACTGTGTTTAAATATGAAGCCTTTATGTGCAAACACACCTGCATGCCACCAGGGACAGTGTAATATGGTGGAAATCAAGTTAGAATGATTCCAAGGGCCTTCCACTGACAGGGCCCCCTCACAGTCTGAGTCACAGAATATAATGACCAACATTGTTATTATTGGTGGGGCCCAATTTTGTATTCTTTCACAGGGCCCAAAAGTTCTATCGGAACCCCTGCCTTCCACATTCTATCAGTATATATATAAATGCTATTATATATCTCCTCCTCAATACTCCTCCGAGGAAGACGCTGTGCGAATCAAAACGTTGCGTTGCGTCACTTGAACTATTAAAGTTTAAAAAAGTTATTTGTGTGCTCCGGTCCTTCTCTGGGTCCAGTCATATGAAGTGGCTCAGGACCTGATGCTGCTGCTGCACTGCAAAAACTGCATATCTAATAAAATCTAACCAAGTGTTATTAATCTTATATCAAGATCAAAAAATCTATTTGATACTGTTTTTAGTATAAAGAGACTTTCGTAGCACTTTCTCGTAAAATTGTTTGACTTCTTTGAAGACGTCTCATCCTGAAAACAAGCAAATTTGTCTGCCAGTGCGTTAAGCGCATTTGTCCTAAAAACAAGCAGATTTGTCTGCCAGTGCGTTAAATAAATTTGTCTTGATAAGTCTCCTTAAAATAAGCTAAAGTCTTCTTAAATTAAGTCAAAATGATCTTTTGAGAGTGTACTAGGTAAGTCTCTTCACTAAAAACAATACCAAATAGATTTTTTGATCTTGATATAAGATTAATAATACTTGGTTAGATTTAATTGCAGTGTGATTCTGGTCCTGCTCTATGAGCGCTGTGGACCTCTCTCTTTTGCTATACACTTGAAGCTCACTCACACCGAGAATCCTCTAATCAAGCGTCATCCCCACTCTTAGCCCCACACCACTAACACCAAACAAAGGACAGGAACGTCATCGACTGCCATTCAAACGCTCCATGTGCGTCATGCAGGCTCTGTTGTACATCACACGAGCTCGCCGATTTGTTTATTTCTTCATTTGTTTATCTTGTACAGAGCCCGGGAGGTGTCATTGCAAAATGTTATTTTGTTTATCGAGAGAAAGTGTGCTTGTTTTACTATATCGAGTGCTTATTTGACTAAATCCTGCTCTCATTTTACTAGATTATGGGCTCATTTACTAACTGGATGATCTTCTGTGTGGTGACAGGACTTTTTCCTGACTGATGTTTTTTATTATTTTTAAATGTTCTGAATCAAGGATACAAGGATACAAAAAATACAAGGAAGTTTATTGTCACATGCATATAGTTACTGGAAGTAAGAAATGCAGTGAAATTATGTCTGGTGTCAGCCTATTTGTGCATTTATGGGGTAAAAGTGCAGAATCACTCCGTAACAACAGCATCTCTGCCACATGACAGAATTACATTTATTTTTCACACTGATTTTTCAGTTGTCTCGAATAATGGGTTTATAATAACATGCAATTCCTTTCCACTGGTTGTACTTACAGGAGCTTTGAGGAGGATCACTCCGGAAGAGGACACCAGCTCAGCTGCAGACATGATGGAAGAATCAAACCAGCACTTAGGTATGTGGAACTGAAAAAGACATGCAGCATTATGTTGGTGATAGAATGATACAAGCTTATGCCCATGTTCATTTACCTGTCTCTCGTAGATCTAGAAGAGGATTGGAACAAACACCTGTATTACTGATAACCCTGATAGCTGTTGGAACACAAGATGGAGGTTAATAGTGGTTACATCCTGACTCATAGACCCCATCAATCCATACATTTACTACAAATAAAGTTTGCTACATCAAACATTGTTAAATTGCATTTGTGGTTTGTTCAGTTGTGAATCCTTAAAGCAACAAAATGCATTTTTTTACCTTAAAGTATAGCATTTTGATGCACGGATCACTTGATATTGCACTATGTAATGTTGTTGATCGGATAGGATCATGACCTTAGTCGGTTTCCTGCAAACTGGGTACGGTCTTTGCACTAAATGACGTTGAGTATTGACACCAAGGGGAATAAATATCAATTATTTCATGGTGTTACTTTTTAATGGAAAAAAATCTGCATGGTAGTTCATTAGAGATTTGGGGAGATATTCTTATAGAAAGCAACAGCGATAACAGTTAAGACAGCGATTAGAGGTGCAGTCTGTGATTCTCTCGTTATATTCAGAAAAATGTTCATCACTGTCCTTTAATTGTCCATTCTGTGTGCATGCTCAAAACTGACTGAACACTGAATACTGAGCAGCAGGCACGCTGAACTCTAAATGCAAATCCTTCTTTGGGTGCAAGTTGGAATCAGACTTAAACATGAAGGAGACATCTGCACTCTCGATGCTTGAGAGTGTGGTGTGAGGATCTCCTTTGTCTGTGTGCTCATAATATAGCCATGGCTGTGTAAGTGGGAAACCCCTTGTGTGTCAAAACGGCAGTTTTGGAGGAATTATTTGCAGTACATATGGAGGAAACGCAATATTTGAGACATGAAAAAAATCATTGCACTACATAGTACTGCACTTTACTGCAGAAATGCAATTTCTTGGGACATGAAAATATTATCGTACTGCATTAGAAAAACTGCTGTTATTTTTTGTAAGGGACAGAGACCCAAAAAGATCCATACACTATTCCTGCTAGTCAGCACATTGCTTCAGGAGCTTGGACAGTAGAGGTGTTTAGACTGTTGAACTCGAGAATGGATTACTGAACAGGCCTACAGGTCCCTGAAGTTCAAGCATCTGCGTGAAGTCACTACTACGTTCTCCACCCCTAATATCTGAATAGGGCATCTCAGTCAAATAACACAGGTTATGTTATGTGATATGTCTTATAGGGCCCCTCAATCATATACTATGAGGGATGTTATTCACTCCTAGTATCTGAATGGGGCCCCTCAGTCAAATAACACAGGTCACAATGTGATATTAATGCTTTGGAATTGCCATCTTTTTTCACAGCAAGGTGCCTTAAATCCATTCTACAAAACTCGCCAGAAGTCACCATTTAAGGGGTTGTTTTTCAAAATGTTCTTCCTGGGGGGGTGGAGGCTACTATTGCTATGGTATTAACTTTTCTAGAAAAGTCTATGCCCAGGGGTTCATAATCCATCCAACTCAAATATCAACATCCTTCAACCAGAACCAAAGACTGTACCTTTAATGTGATGGTAGTGCCTCTGTTTATCTATCCATCTAAGTGATGTCGTTAGGACACAGAAAATTGATATGTGTTTACAAACACATTTTCACCGTCATCTCGGAAGGGTAGGCTATTGCAAGAACATGGATTAAAGACAAACCTGTCTTAAGGGGTAAGCCTAGGCTAACCTTGCATGTCATTTTGTTATATGGAGAAGGAATATAATCCTCAAATACCGACTCTTGTGCTGCTATAAAGCCAGAGAAGCGCATATAATGTTCTACTTTGTTAAAAGTATCTGAAGTGGTTTTGCTTATGATGTTACAGGAAACAAGGCTCATCATCCTTAAGGGGCTTCAAGAGCCTGATCCTTGGTCCTCTGATGGCTCATGTATTAAGATGCTTCAAATGTCGCTCATCAAAAAATCTCAACAGGTTAAGCATGCATGTAATCGCTTCATGAAAGGAGAACCAACCAGTACTTCAGATCAAAAGTTATATTTTGAAGATAGAAACATGTAAAACAAGAACCATCAAATGGATCATTTCATTTTTTGTGTCTCTTGGCAAGGCCCTACTGGGCTCTCTGCCATATCTAGTATCTGAGAAAAAAAAAAATAAACAGTCAAAAAGAAAACAAAAAATAAGAAAACACCAAGAAATTTGCACATTCTACAAGCAACGTTGCTGCTTAAACAATCAATTCATGGGCCAACATATCGCTTAATGTTGATTTGGATGAGATGGTGTTTATAAAAATAAAAATAAAAATAAATACAATGATATCAAAAGTGTGTGTGTGTGGGGAAATGTAGTTCAATACATATTAGACTATTTCACTGATATAAAAAGAGACCGGCAACTAGGATTTCATTTCATAGATCTCTAATTTTAGGTCATGACACTTCAGGTGTGGCTGTGGTTTTTGCTGGTACAGGCAGATGAGGACTCTTTCACCCCTCTATGTTCCTTTGGGTGGCGTCCATTTTAAAGAACTGGGGTCGATGGTTTTGTTGCCTCTCTTCGTCTCTTTGGCCTTCCATTCGTCAATCAAATCCTGCAAGAATTGCACGCAACGAACAAAGAGTTATTAACAACGCTGGCTAAAATTCAGGGGTGCATTTCCCAAAAGCATAGTTGCTAACTAAGTAAGCAACTGTGTTGGTTGCAATGCAATTTCCCATTGCCAACCAACTAAGTTGCTAACAGGTTAGCAACTATGCCCTTTGGAAACGCACCCCAGAATAGGTTGTGGCTTGTGTGCTTTGCTTTCTTCACAAAACTGTAAGAAATAAGCTTTGATAGCCTCTTATGGCCAATGACCATATGACCAATGCATGTGCTTAACAGAAATACAATATACAATACAATGTCATTCCTAGATCACAAGTTTCCCAAAAAATTTGAGCACTGGCATTATCAACTGTTGAAGTAGAATGTCCTATATCGATGCCAATGATCCTAAAGGCAGTTATTAAAGTTTAGAAAAATGAACTCATGAAAATGAAAATAATTTGGGGGTTTTTCAAATGTCACTGAGGCAAACTCTTTTAGGCCACATCATCTCCGCCCTGGGAGTCAAGAGCCAACAACAAAAAGGGATTCTGGACTTTTAGCGTGACTGAGGCAAAATCTGTGACATTCCAATTTATTTTCCTTTATTGGTTTCAACTCAGCCCTATGTGTGTAAGATTATGAGGAGATCTTCTATATTTGCATGTATCCATTTAGCTTTTATCCAATGCGACTTATAAAAATAACACTCCATTCATGAGACCTTAGGTAACAATAAATACTACTATACACACAACACATGACTACAAGAGGAGTGCGGAAGTTTAAGTGCTAGTCAAAGAGCAGTCGAAGGGGATCGTGGTAGATCTTGCCGTACCTGTCTCTTCAGCACCAGGTGCTTGCCCTTCCAGTACTTGAGCATCTGCAGAGACTGCAGCGTGCTCACGATGTCCACGGGATTCACTGCTGTCTCCTGGCTAATTTCTGAGGAGCACACACACACACACACACACAAACAACAGCTTTGAAAGAGTCATTAGCAACCACTTCACCAAAGAGGGAGAGAGGAGCAGTTCCCATTCACTGGTTGAGAGGTTTAGCATACACTTCACACTGAGCATGTCCAGGCAAACCAGGGACAGAAAGCTGTACGCACACAAAGGACGTGTCCTACGAGATCAATCGCAACTATGACCACACATATGACCAGGTCTTTATGACATGTGCTACCTTTTTAATGTACAGGTTGTAACTTCTTGTTTCTGCTTCAACCATTTTTTTATTTATTTACTTGTTTACATGTCTGGGCCTACTAATGATCAACAAATCCATAAAAAAAAACATGACATGCACACAGGACAGCTTTATCAAGCATTGTCCTTATGACAATAATCGCCATTAGCTTATTGAATATTAGCATTCCAATATTTTCACCAAAAAAAAAAACCTGAAGCTGAGTGCAATCTGATATAAATCTGAATGACACTCCAGCAGTAGCCCAAAACATAACCTTTCAGTTAAAGCAACACCAAAGCACTTTTCCTATGTCGCATGCATGATATTTGTTTATCCAGCACCGGCTTTGGAAATAACAATGTCCACAGACAAGTAGAGTATGTTGCATGGTTTTAACAAAGCATGATGTATTGTGACATCAGAAGCAAGTCATATTTGTAGTTTCTTATGTCTCATTCCATCAAACTACAGCTACCCGATCTGGCAAACTTACATAGTGCGGTTATAGCTGATAGAGGGTCGCAAAGCGAATGCAGAAGTGCCGTTCACTCTGTTACGGGTTGATGAACCACTGAAACGATTTTGGAAACATTATTTTAAGGTACAAAAACGTTTTGGTGTTGCTTTAAGCGTTGCTGAGTAACTGAAAAAAGCTCCACATATTTCCAGATGGTTAAATTAGTAGTGGCAGTGGTTTTGATGATTACCGTTGTGATTGTGTTTGTTGCGGTGTCTGATTTTACCAAAATCAAAATTGCTTTGACGTCCGCCAACCAAACAAATAGCACTGCAGTGATCATAGCCACTACTAAAACATATAGCCTTCATAACCACCACTCTAGCAAAACACAAATCTTTTTTAAACTTCTGGGTTTTCAATGACCAGGCGAATGTTTACCGTTATGGTGGTGGTGATAGTTACGGTCATAATGGGATTTAGGCTATGAGTCTTCACCTTATTCGTGAAACCCTATTTCCATCTGGTTTTCATCATTCGTCCATTCTGTGTACATAATAACTTAGTGCAGTCTCAGCAGGCTAACTAGAATATGCTTCAACTTATATATTTCTTTCAAAATGTTGACAATTATCCACTCAATATAGATATTTTATATAATATATGACTGACAGGAAAAAATATAAATTTACTTTTGCATGGCTTAGGATGAACCAGGCACTGTCCATCAGATTAAAAATCAATACAATGCTTCTACCGGAAATAGAAAACCGGATTTCGGAACACTGAAGTGTCATGGCGACGCCCATGTTTGGTTTGGAGTAGGGTGGAGAGCACAGCTGGAAGAGGGGGGTCTGACCCTTAATGGAGCCATCAGGCAATCACCCGCTAATATGCTAATACACTCAAACCTCCGTACCTTTGTACCAACCTTTGTAAACGTTTGAGTTTTCACCGACCAGGCAAACGCTTACTCTTATGGTGGTGGAGGTAGTTACTGTCATCATAGTATATAACAGTATCTATATGGTGCAGCTGGAGAAGGAGGAGGTGGTGGTCTTACCCTTGATGGAGATCTCCTTGCCCTGGAAGTCGTGCATGTAGCGCAGGAGCACTTCCTTCCAGTAGCTGCGGTAACTGATGAGGCCCAGGTCAGACAGGGGGCGCTCCGGTGACCCCACTTTCTCCTCCACTTTGGATAGCAGGTAGCCTACACGGGGTCAAGGTCAGAGGGTCAAGGTCAAAGAGGGCAACAGCACTTTCTGACTTGTGAGTGTGCTATACTAATAGCACTGTGGTGCGCATATATTCCTCCAAGAGCACGGATAGAAAATTGTGTGTTTGAGTTTGTTGTGAAAGAAAAAATAGTTTCTAGCAAATTCTTCCAACATTACATAATTATTTGACACTAAAGGTCATTTAACCAATTACATTTAACTTTAATAATTGAATGCATTTGACTTTTGCTTTGGACACAAGTGTCTGCCAAATACCATTACATAAACATGAACATAAACATAATAAAGTTAATAAAACAACAATGCAACATGGTCTATTTGAGCTACTTAAAAATATCAGTGGTGCGGTCAAATTTGGCAAACAGTGGCGAACGTTTGTGGTGAACATGTTTTCTTTGAACAGTTACATTTGAACGATTTGGTGTTAACATTCCATTAACATTCCATTCACGACCTGTTCCACTTTATGTTCGCAGAGAACTACCTCCGCAGACTGTTGGGGTTGTTCACACACGTTCGCCAAAAACTCAAGGCAAGCAGAACACTGTTCACAAATGTTTGCGAATTTGAACGCACCTCAGTTTTCAACCAGAGAAAAAACACAGGTGGCTAGAGATAAAGTAACACCCTAGCAATCATCATAATTACTCTAGCAACAACCTAGCAACCACCACTATAGAGTGGACTGGTACTCACTGAAGTCGATCAGCATCTTCCCATAGCCCTGCCGCATATACTGGGGCATGGTCAGGATGCAGGAGACGTTGTAGTTGAGGAAGGAGTTCTTTTCCTGTGAAGGAAGAGGGGAAATTTATTAAACACAGTTTTACAGACTGGAATCACTTCACCTGGACCCTGACCCTCTACCAGAATGTAACCATTTGGTTAAATCTCCTTCTTAACATAATTTCCCAACTATCAGCCGCAGCTTATACATTGATTTATGCACGGGGGCAGTTAATATGGTATTAATATGTTTTTTGTTTTTTTTTACTTGCATAAAACAGAATTTGAAGGGAAGTCGATTTTTGGACTGTACCATTACAGGGGGATTTCATGGGGAAAACAAAAACAGTTGTCTCTAGTTGTTATGAGAACGAGAATGGCATGGGAAGCCCATGGGCTTCCAAGGGGTCATCTGTGCACCTCCTCACCTTGGAGAAGTATCCCACCAGGTGGCAGCCTGTGTTGTCAGCGTCGGTCATCACATAGAACAGGAAGGGCTCCACGTCGTAGTAGAGTGTCTTATGGTCGAGGAAGAGCTTAGCCAGCAGACACAGGTTCTGGCAGTAGATCTGCAATTGAGAATATTGGTCAAGTGTGGCCTGGGGTCCGTTTAGCGCATCGGTCGAGTACGTCCTTAAAAAGTGAATGTGACGTGTACACGAAATGCAATATTTACATAGCTGGGAATGTGTGCCATTCTCCCTATTACAAGTTAATTTGCCATTGAAAATGACTAATAAGCTATTATGGACCCTTTCAAGAGAGTTCCATTATCAGCATCATAGTTGGCCCCACAAGGCTTCCGTTTTAACATTCCATATGTTATCTTAATGCAGAGGAAGTAGATTGGGGCCCAAATTGAACGTTCAAGCATTGTTTTTGTTTTTATTGTTGAAAGGGTCCATATGAAGGTAAAAACCATTTACCTTATTTTTCTTCCCATCCACTTCAAATACCGAGATGGCCCCTTTGCGATAGACTTCGTCTCCAGGTGGATGCTTCCAAACACATTTTGCCTGCAAGAAGTATATATATATATATATATATATATATATATATATATATATATATATATATATTAACGTTTTTCATGTGACGTATTCTAGGTTCTATAGCTTTGTTTACATCCAGCTGGTAGGCAAGGGACAAGTTGAACCCATTGAACATCGTTGTCTGCAGCTGCCTCTCAGTAGGCTACATCTATGTATTTCAGCAATGTCAACATTTCAGGCATTAATAAAGGTGATGATGAAACGTTATCCCACTGTTCAATATTTGATAGCCTGTCACAGGAACGTTGTTTCGCTAAAATCGCCCTGATTTGGTGCATTGATCTGTATCGATGACGTTATGGGAGAACCTGCATGTAGCCTAATGGTAGCCTAACTTTTTTTCTCTGTTCAAAACTCGGTTTACACGAAGACAATAGCCTTTCTTAGAAGCTGTGAAATTTGACCAGAAAGGAACATGACTTCCTTCTGAAAGCTGACACAAAATCAAACAATATTTGATAATTTAACTTCAACTGAACAGCGACAGGTCTTGGTAGGCAGTAGACTCAGCAGACGTTAAAACGGTAGCCTACTGTTATAGCCAGAGTCAGTCAGCATCATGTAACATTAATGGCGTTAGTCATGAATCCTGTAACATATTATATCATATAACAGCGATGGCTTATTCGAAGACGATCTGCATGGATATATAACAACCCAGAAAAACTCAGAATGTGAGTGATAAAGTTCATTAATTGTATGAAACTTTTTATTAGTTATCCATTGCAGCATCGCCTATATTAGGCTGTTATGCTAGCTCAGCCTTTAAATATGTTATTTTGGTCATGTGGACTTGATTAAACAGGTAAAGATCATTCATAAACTGCTTATTTCTTACATGACTGAAGCAGTAGCCTAGGTTCAACAGTGGTGTTTGAGGTTGCTGTGTTAAGTTGTTGTGTGTGATCGCTAAACAATTAGGATCAAATCAGTTTATTTTGACATACACGGAGTTAGCCTGACCTGTAACGTTAGCCTATAGCACATAAGCCTATTCTGTTTTCATTTATTAGCATTTGTTGTGATTATATAATCAAATGACACTCATGATAACTTGAAATAGAAGGACAGAAGATAGGTGATTGATGTCCACAAGCACGAATTTCCGCGAGACAAATTAGAACAAACTGTTCGGTAAAAATAATCTTGCCATGTTTAAAATGCTGCACTTTTTCCCTTCATAGCCTATCTCTGGCAATTCATTTTTGGATGACTGTAGATAGTAGTATTTTAGCCTACGTCTTCGTAGACAGTAGGCTATCTTGAGAATAAAAGCCTTCACAGCTGCTAACGATCATCCTCCACAACCACGAGGGATGGTAGGCTAAACGGTCGCTCGTCGCCTTTTTTTTGCTTCTTATTGTAAAACCAACTGTTAGGGCCTACACAAGTGGTCGGCATCCCGGTCAATATTTGATATTAAAATTTCAATTTTGAAGCTATTTGTAACTATGTGTAGCCTATGCAACCCGACTGTTGTAGGCTTGCTTACCACTCTCTGCAGTGCCTTGCCTACCATTCTTGCCTACCACTCTAGTTGTAAACAAACGGTCACATGACATTATGACGTAGTTGCAAAACCTTAATATATATATATATATATATATATATATATATATATATATATATATATATATATATATATATATATATATATATATAGGTACAATAAGATCTCCATAGTAAGCCAATGCAAATTGTAAAAGATAAATGTCATCTTTGTCTACCACTATCAGGGCTCCCACTCTTAAGTCAGATGTAAAATTCCATGACTTTCCCTGACGAAAAACCTGAATTTCGATGAGTTACTGTAGAATTAATCGTACAATATACCAACCAAAGATTTCAGAGTAGCCACATAGCGTTCAAGAATCTTTGACTTTTTTAGAGTGGGAGATGACTAAATGGGCATTGAATAAGCACAGTTGGGCTAACCACAACCACTCAAACAAGCGTTAAAGCATTAATGTATTTATAAAGTACATTTTAAACTGCTATAACAAAATTCCCTGATATTCCATGACTTTGCCCCACAAATGATAAAATTCACTGACTTTCCATGTCTGGAATAGCCTGGGTGCCAGCCGAACTTAGTCCCGCCCACAACATTTGAGGTCGGGAAGATGGGTCTGGCATTGCTCCGTTGTGGAGCAGCTATGCTCGCCCAGAGCTGGACAGACCAATCAAATCGGGCTTTACGATGATGGACAGGTGAGCAACAGCACCTCTTCTATCACGTCATCTGAGCACGCTTAGGTTGATTATGTCTGCAGCAAAAACAGATGGCTTCTAAGACCCCATATGGAAAATGCATATTATTTCAATGAGGTTATATCACTGAAAATTATTATTTCTGAACACTTTGGCCAAAGCTGAGATGTGGGAAAACTCATGGTTTCACTTTCATCAAGGGAAAACAGGATGTTGCATTGTGACATGTTGTTCCCTCGTTCGTTTGAAATCTCTGATTGACCACCTGTTCGATAGATTTGCGACAGCCTTTCCCAAATGTTTGTAGCATATCAGTGTTCAACGGAATTATTTTTAAAAACGGAGGGGATATAGGCTATCAGTTTTTTCCTAATAGCATACCCTACTACGTATCTCTTAGATTTCGCTAATGAGTGTTGCAGGAGATATTGACGGCACAACAACTTTTACAAAAGACCAGAAAACAATGTTAAGGCATTTGTGGAGAAGAAGGATGGTTCGTGTGTTCTTTCTACACCTCACTGATATGATATTCATATCACATGATATTCCAGAAATTCCCTGACCCGTGGGAACCCTGCACTGTCCACTAGCACCTAAAGCTAATAACAATTGGAGCTGGGGGGGCGTAGCCTGAGGGTCTCTGTCCCGTACCATGTGTCGGCGCAGGATAGTCTGGCTCTTCATGTACTTGAGACAGAACTCGCAGACGTAGAGACGGCCGAGACGCGCGTACTCCTCCGGGTATGGCGAATGGTACCAGGTGTCCAGCTCATAGCGGCCGAACACGATGGTCTTGATCATGTTGCTGCCCTCTGTGATCTGACCCTGTAGCCTCAGCTTCTCCTGCGATCGAAGAGCGACAAGCGGGTTCTTAAAGAGAAATGTCATTTATTATGTCACAATGCTGCAGAAATGTCACCATCACCACAAACATGGAAAGAATGACTCAATAAATATTGAGAGGACAGGTCCTCCTTAAGACAACCAGCTAACAGAGAGTCTAAGACAGCAGAATCACATATATTTGATTTATATATTTCATAAAATGACGATATGCACTTCATGTACTTCATTTTGAGAGTCACTTTGAATAAGTGTTTCATAATGTTCACTAAACAATAGAGACTTACAAATACCACAAGGTTAAGAACGGAAGAAATATGTTGACGTTTGTGAGGTGCATTTGGACACGTGTTGGATAAATTAGAATTTATATGAATGATGTGACGTGAAATCAGACAGGAGAGGAAAGCCACAGGGACAGGGGGTGCTTGAGGAGAGGGAGATGGTGCTTGAGGAGAGGGAGATGGTGCTGGAGCAGAGGTGTAGAAGTTCTGCTTCAGAAAGGAATTCAGCTATTTAGTGAAATCTCGCCCCTGTTACCCATGGGCCTTCTTTTCTTTTTTTTTCTTTTCTCTGATTGTCTAACACTCTGTAAAGTGCCATGAGATGTTTTGGCACACTATAAGTAGAATTAAATTGAATTGAAATCCCCTACTGTGTTAAGTGCACAGGTAGAACCAACACATGGCAGGACTTTTACTTTCTGAAGCCAGACTGGAGAGGAGCGATGGAGAGATGGAGAGGGAGATATGGAGAGGGAGAGAGAGAGAAGAGGGAGAGGAGCGATGGAGAGAGAGAGAGGAGCGATGGAGAAGGAGAGAGGGAGATGGAGAGGGAGAGGAGCGATGGAGAAGGAGAGGGAGATGGAGAGGGAGAGGGAGAGGAGCGATGGAGAGAGAGAGAGGAGCGATGGAGAAGAGAGAGAGGGAGATGGAGAAGGAGAGAGGGAGATGGAGAAGGAGAGAGGGAGATGGAGAGGGAGAGGAGCGATGGAGAAGGAGAGATGGAGAGGGAGAGGTCTTACCAGGTCCTCTGAGGCGCGGGCCTGGGCTTTCCTGAAGAGCTCCAGGTCGTACTCGCTGGTGATGTTCTCCAGGAGGGGCTCTCGGGTCGTGCCGTGGGTCTGGCGGTGGTCCTGGGGGACATATGGGGGGAGAGGGAGGGTAGGAGCAGAGCAGGGCAGAAAGGTGAGGGGAAAGGGGGAAAGAGAGAGGAGAAAGAGAGAGAGAGAGAGGGAGAGAGAGAGGGTAGAAGCAAAGCAGGGCAGAAAGGTGAGGGGAAAAAAGAGAGGAGAGAGGGAGAGGGAGAGAGAGAGAAAGAGAGAGAGTGAGAGAGGAGAGGGAGTGTGTTTCGTGGGATTAAACCATGGAACATATGTACTCTTATGTTTCTTGATTTTGAGCAGCCATAGTTTACATATGTACTGCCATAGTTTATATTTGTACTACCATAGTTTAAATGTACTGATTACACAATGATTTGAACTTGTTTTTCCAGATGAACAACCATCCATCAACTGCTTCAAACTGCATGCACTACATGTGACAACATCCTGTTTCAAACTGCATGCACTACATGTGACAACATCCTGTTTCAAACTGCATGCACTACATGTGACAACATCCTGCTTCAAACTGCATGCACCACATGTGACAACATCCTGCTCGCTCACCATGTTCTTCTCCTTCTGCTCCTTGGCGAGCGGCGAGTCCCTCTTCCTCCTCATCTCCACCACCTTCTCCTTGTAGCGCACCTGCCGCGGCGTGGCCGCCTGACCAAGAACATCCCGGAAAAAAAACACTGTTAGCTAAGCTCAAGCACGGAACACGATTGCAACGTTTACATTTATTCATCTAGCAGATGCTTTTATCCAAAGCGACTTACTCTTTTCATTTTTTTTTTCCTTCTGTCTTACGTCATTCTTTTGTTTATTGCACTTAGCACTTTATTATGAAGCACTTGGTGCGGCTCAGCCGCCTATAAATGCGCTATAGAAGTCAAATTTGACTTGACTTGACATACGTCAATTATATTATTATTACAAGGGCCATTGTCCCCAACTCAAGTCAGGGTCAAGTGCTTTGCAAGAATGCGGGAATTGGATGCCGGGAATTGAACACACAACTGTTCAGGCTACTGCATGCTAGCCCAGCTCATTAGCCACCACAACCCCCACTGTAAACGTCTACAAAGCTGTAAGCCTCAAAAATGTACTATAGGCTTAGTCAATAGTTCAGGTTTGTTTATGACAGATCCTTAAGCAAAAATGTGTAAAAGGTGTTATAAGTCTTTGTCATTACTAGAGTTGTTAGGCAAAATGTACAGGAAATACATCATTTACCTTTAGGTCAATTCAGTCAGCAGATGTTATGTTTGTCTTAGTGTGTGTGTGCCAGAGGGCGCTTATCCAGAGTGACTTAAAGCAAACTCGGGTCCCTCCTTTCAATATATCTGTTAGTGTGCGCATTCAATATATGTATATTTTAATAGCACTTCATGAAATATTAAGTTATGTAAATACAAAATACAAACAATATGAGCCATGCATTGACAGGTGAACATTTTTCACAAATTAATTCATCCCATGCTTGTAAAGGTACATAACTGTCAGACAAGATCTGCTGACTGAGGATCTGCTGACAAATGGTCTGGGCTTGCTGCAGCATGTCGAGCATGTGTGTGTAAAACTTGCCTCATAGCTAACTCTCTGCTGACCCCTTCTGGTAGGCTGAAGGCATCTCTCGCACATGCGCCTTGGGTTATGCAATAAGACATCATGGTCTAGTAGTCAAATGTGCTTTTGATTCGTTCTGAACAGGTTAAAGTTGTAGCCCTCAGTTATAATTCTATACGTTGTTGGGTCAGTTTCAGCTCTGTTTCTTCTCACGGTGCTCCTATCTGTCAGAAACACATCCATTCATTCATTCATTCATTCATTTTTTCATTCATTTTTTCATTCGTGTTTGGCACTCATGCCAATGCCCTAACGTGTTGTGTAAGTTCTCTGTAAAGCAGCTGGGGATTGAGGTTAAAGCAATGAGCATACTTCTGCGCATACGCCTATGCTGTACGGTTGTTCAGTCCAGCGTATCTGCATGCATATCTCCCATCTACTGGATCGCATTGCACTACACATCCACACCAAACTGAGCAGCAGGACAGTTAGTTAGCTAGTTAGCAGCGAGTTACCTGGTGGCGGGTGGCGTGTCTGCTCTCCTCCGTCTGAGACTGGCTGCGATCTTCCTCTTGCTTGTCCCGGTCGATGGCTTTCACCTTCAGAAACAAACGACAGGAATAACACAGAGGACCAGTGTGTCAGTGTGTTTTCTGCACCCTCATGTCCAGCAGGAGTAGCAGACTAGCAGACTAGAGCAGAGTAGAATAGAGTAGAGTGTGTTCTAGACAATCATGTTCACACCTTGTGTGAGGTGTGTGTGTGTGTGTGTGTGTGTGTGTGTGTGGGGGGGACACGCAGGGAACATGCAAATACACTGAATAATATACAGCCATTAAAAGGCACTCAGACAGAAAAATTAAAATAAAAACAAAAACATTTGGCGTGTGAAACATTCCCAAACTTCCCAATAGCCAGTCTGCACAGTGCACATATATATGACAGACATAAGACATCAGACATACTGACACCACAGTCCAGGTCATCCTTTACCTTGCATTCATCTGCAGACAGGTTGTGGTAGAGCGGACACCCGGATATGGAGAAGTGTCTCTCGTGCTTTCCAGTGAGGTGGCCTGCAACAGACGAAAGAGGAGTGTGAGTGATTTTAGAGGCTACAGAGCATTCTATTTCCATGACCACAGACAGAGGGAACAAAATACAGTGTCTGAACACCGGCACTGCTGCATAACAATCACTATGGAATTATCGTTTGAGGTTGCTCAGGCAACAATGTTATCAGTAAATAATTCTGATACCGTAATTCTATTATAAATAGCACAACTTAAATTCCCTTCAATAAAGTATTTATATATCTACAATCCCAATCACTACCAGACAATCATAATCTATGTTACAGTCAGTCAACACAGTCTACAGCGGAATTCAGATTTTCTGTCACAGTAGGTGACACAGCGTTGCCATGTATTTTGCCATGACTGCCATTGTGCCAACACTCCGTGCACCCGTACCCAGTGAATTGCATCCTGGGGTTGGGCATTTCATGTTGAAGTTGTAGCTCTCGTGAAAGCGACGGCGCTTTGGGCGGTGGGAAGGGTCACTGTCAGAGTCCTTCTGAGAGGGGTCCTTGGCGTGGCTTTCGTCATGCGAAGCACTGGGGCTGGACACGTCGATGTCCGACTCCGAGGACTGGGCATTGCCTGTAGGCGTCCTCGGTGGAGATTCATCTCGGTCCACTACATGTTTTATGTCAGCAGGCACGTCTGGGAACAGGCAAAATCAAAACAATGAGAACACTGACAAGCCCGTTTGATAACTATAATGCAAACAGATTATATGATAAATTATTACACGTGAATGATACCTCGAGCTAATACCACCATTTCTTAGCTGTGCATGTGTCAGTAGCTAACCATTAATGAGGGTACATTAATTGCGCAGGATCCATAAGGGCAATATACTGCTTCTTACCTTGCGAGCTTTGGCTGAGACGCAAAGACGCCCGAGTGAGTCGTGTGTTGGTTCGTGTATTTCCGTCACTTTGAGAGCTGTCGGTTTTCTCGTGTTCCACCGAGTCGTCTGAATCACCAGTAGCATCCGAGCTACTTCCTGCATTTCTCTATGAAATGTTCAAACAAAAAAATTTTGTCAAACTGTAGATACATGCAAACCTATCCAACATAAAAGTTACAGAAATGTATGGTTCTGGGTTAGGAAGCAAATGAGTCATAACAACAATAAGCAATATGGCTAACCTTCTGCAGCAAATCTTGCACTGGCAAGCATACATTTGCTAGCTTTATCAGTCGGCTAGCTAACACTTGATAGCCATCTGTTACGTTACTATACAGTTATTTACTCGTGTTTGTAGGTAATTTTTCAACGCGTTACATCGCAAAAACTAAATGCATTCTTTAACAATGTATATGTGCCCAAAATATATAATTTCGCCAAGTAGTAAATTGACAGATCTTCTGCACAAGAACTACAGCAGTGTTGTTTTTAGCTAACGTTAGCTAGTTGCTACCTATTCAAACGCCAGCCATTTTCATTCGTGGCTGATCAATGTAACACAATGTTCGAATTTATCAGTAATGATTTCATATCAAGATGTATAACCTATAAATATTTCAAGCAAAAGTACGACTCCAACTTTCCTTACCTTGACCTAGATATTATTTCTGAACAGCTATCTTGATATTTACATGGCTAAATATAGCCGACTATGATAACTTAGCTTTTAAGCTAGCAACTCCAACACAACTTCGCTGTTGACCCATTTTTTTACCTTTCTTCGAGGCATGCTCTCCGCTTTCAAGGCCCGTTTATGATTAGTTGTTATCGGATAAGTTAGATGCCAATAAATTCTCAGCTGCTCCTCAAACAGACGTGAAGTTATTACGCTATTCAGTGAGGTTAGCGTGCTAGCGAAACGGGGAGGAACCAACCCCCAAAGTTACCATGAACACAACACAACAATCGCCCTGTCTCGCGCCACATTTTCCTCTGCAACACACACTTCCGGTAATTCACAACACTACTCACAGCCATACCGACTCGAGCCGCAAGATGGAGCTAAGAGTCTATTTTAGATTAAAAATTATAAAAAAAAACTGTAGTGCCTACACGAAACCTTTGAAAAAGGTTGGCGACTAATTCAGCTCCCCTCCCCTTAAAGAAGGCTATAGGAATCTTATAGCCTAATATTTTGGGACAAAATATGAAAGTAGCCTAATCTTATAGGATAGGACAGTGGTTCTCAAATGGGGGTACGTGAGATTTTAAAATATACATAAAATATTCATAAAATGAATTTTATATTTCAGTAGGCTATTCAATTTCATTATCCTAAAAACCCTGAGTCCCCCCCATACCAGGATGGTTCGACCCAACCTGTCACATGCCACCCGCCATCACTTGTCAATCACTGTCAAAACTCAAACGATGGAGTCATGGTTGAAGCGTAGAGGTAATTCTTGTAAAAACACGGAGGGACAAGTGGCAAAGAAGGCCAAACCAGAGCCGGCAAAATTACGGCTGTATCTTGAAGAATATGTTTTATTGCTCTGTTTTAAGTCTTTTTTCTCAACTAAAAATGCTTTGCGCTGGTTAGGGGGTACTTGGCTGAAAAAATATTTCATAGGGGGTACATCACTGAAAAAAGGTTGAGAACCACTGGGATAGGATATAGTATTTTGAATAGATGTAGGCCATAGGCTATTTTTGGGACATAGGCCTATAATAGAAATACTATAATGAAGGAAGACTATGAAGGATATTACAAATGTATGCTATTACAAAGCATCATATAAGTACACTAACATTGAATCTCTCTTTCTCTCTCTCTCTCTCTCTGTGTGTGTGTGAGAGAGAGAGAGAGAGAGAGAGTATAGAGTGTATAGGCCTGGTGTGTATTTAGTAACTGGCCCCCAGGGATAAGCAAGAAAGTACTGTGATTTTCTCGAAAGTTCTGTAGATGGACTGGCACCCCATAAAGGCAAAGCTCAATGGGGGGTTGGGACATACTCACTCAGGCAACAGCTGATACCATCCACCCTAAAAATAGCCACTCTGGGACAGTCTCACGCTGTTAGGATCTTTCTTTGGCCAGTCTTCTTTTACTAGAGACCGGGTCAGTGTGACACGGTAGTCTAGACCTATATTATAAATAAAGTAAATAAGTGTATACATAAATTTATTCTGGGTTCACAGACAGGTCATCAGCATGCCCAAAATCAAGAGACCAGAGGATGGGTAAGTGAATGGACATTCAAGTCTCTGCTGCAGTAGACTCCATGTGCTCTTCATTCGTGTTCTCGTTAAAGTTTGAAACTGAAAAGAGTGATTTCATCAAGACCAACATCTTTGGTTGACATTTTCAATGTTTTATTTTCGAGGCAAGAACTGTATCAAAAGATTAATTTCAGGTGTTCTGATATTCTTTTCTCTGTAGCATTCCCGCTAAGTGTGTGTGGTTTGACCGTAAGAAATACGTCATAGTAAACTTCAGCATTCAGCAGCCACGAGATATTCAGTGTGAGATCACAGATGACTATGTAATCCTATGGTAAGTGTTCTTATGTTGCTTTACACTGTAGTGTCTATTTTAAATACCATTTAATTGTACATCTAAATCTATGATTACTAGAATGTTTTCTAACCAAGGTGGACATTGCAGAAAAGTGTTGTAGAAAAGTCCTCTTTGACTTGCGGGTGAGGAGGGTTAATTTGTTTGTAAAAGCTAAGGGCCTATTACATAAGCTTGGACCATCACAAGAGGAAAATTGTCATCTCAGGTGTGGTTACCTAACAAAGTTATGAGCAATGTCAAAGTTGTATCTCTCTGTTCTTTTTGCAGTTGTAAAGATGTGGATGACAACATAATTTACAACGAAATTCATTTTTATGACAAAGTCATGAGACATGTAAGAATACATTATTATCATATCATGTAAAATCAAAGGCTATGACCTTTAAAAACACACTTTACACCTGAGAACATAAACATGCATGATCAATAAAATAATTCTTTATTGTAACATATAAACACATTTTCACACCAGTTTTCACAGTGATTTGAAGCAGTCTTCAAAACATTTAAACTAATAGATATCCCCAAAAAACTTGCACAGCTGATTATATTAAGTCAATATTTTTTTTTGTAATGCAACTTTTCTGAATTTGTATGTATTAGTAGGCTATGTAAATGAGCCATCATCTAAGAAAAATACAATAATTATCATACATTTGAAGTGAAACCTAAACACTGGATAAGGTCAGGTTCAAAATCAGGTTCTGTTGAGGGGCCAAAATGTCTGTAAAAAGTTTGTGATTGTAAACACTGACTGTTCGGTTGGACAGGACTCCAGAGAGAGGCCGTATGATCGCACAGTCAACCTGCTGCTAAGGAAGCAAACACCGGATAAGGCATGGCCAAGGCTCACCAAAGACACTGCCAGGGTAAGTCAGGACTGGTCAACAACAACCCTGTTAGAACAGAATCGTGAAGAGTGATCTGTTCTCAGATCAGGAGTCTGTGGGATGAATCATGAATGTTAAAGGCTATCCAGAGAGAGAGAGAGAGAGAGAGAGACAGAGACAGAGAGAGAGAGATGTTATAGGAGGCCATACTGTATAAGGAATTTGGCCCAGACCATTTAGCAATGTAAAAGAACAAACAAATTGACTTGCGATTGTTTAAATTTATTTATATTTCATTTTAGCAGACACTTCTATTCCAAGCAACTTATTATATTACAAGTACAAGGCCCCTGGACGCTGGGAAGCAACTTATCTACATGCTATCCCTTCTCCTTAACCACTATGCTACCACCACCCCACCATTGTTGTTTATAACTCTTGGCACTATCAAACATATTGACGCAGAACTGCTATAGCCTCAAAACCTCCTGTGTTGCCAAGAGACACAGTAAGCTGGGGTCAGGTCAATAATTGGCGCTATCTTGTGGAGATTAGGCAGTCAAAGAAATAATCTATACAAATTCAGCTCTGTCTGTTTACTAGTAATAACAAAACTGTAACAACTGGTGCCTGAAGTGACAAACACATGGCCTCAAACTAAACACAACTGGCACAACTGGCGACAGCGCCTGTGCCACCCTCAGGCCCAAGTGCCCACGGGGACCTGGGTTCGAGTCTGACCCGTGTCATTTCCCGATCCTACCCCTTCTCTCTCCCCCACTCGTTTCCTGTCAGTCTCTTCACTGTCCTGTCAGATTAAAGCTGCAGTTGGCAAGTCTGACAGATTGAGGGGAGATTGAGGGGACAAAAATTTTAATGTTTAAAACTCTCATGCCCCTCCCCCACTACCACCGAGCACCCTCTCATCGAGTTCATGCTTGTCAGTGCGCACCAGACTGCACCAGACTGTGATTGACAGTCAGATCTCACACAGCCCTGCTCTGATTGGACCAGAAGAACCGGGAGCTGTGGATTTTTGCAAAACAAATAACAGGCTCTAGGTGGAGGTAGAAGTGCGGGTTTTTTTCTAAACCGGCTGATTTATGTTGTTCTGTCGGACCATAGTGTCGGTTTCACTGAATATGATCAAAAAAGTCCAAAAGATATACTTAAAAAAAAAATTTTATTATCAAATGTGAATAATTGCCTGTCTTGCAGCCCAGCTGGATGGCAGTAGATTTTGACAACTGGAGAGATTGGGAGAATGAAGAAGATGATGGCAGGGAAGAGTTTGAGTACTACGCAGAAGTGAGTATTTTTCCAAAGCCGTATTTTATTTAAC
>NC_063210.1:21193750-21261250 GCF_017589495.1 Alosa alosa | reverse complement strand
ATGACTAAAATCTTATGTAGAAGAAAAACATTCACAAAAATCCATCCATCCAAAAAATGACCTTTGTTTTGATAGCTGTTGAAAACGGCATGGAACTGACAGAGATGTTTTTGTTTATAAATACATAAAAAATAAATAAATAAATAACATTATGCTGATACCTTTTGCTTTTCCCAAATACAATGTAGTCTACAGGTGTAAGTGACCTTTCATCAATCCAGTTGCAATGGATGAACTGTGATGAACTGCCCTACTTGTGATTGTTTAGAGATTTTAAAGGTTTTATAACAATTCTACATCTTCTTTGGCTATTCTACAATCTATTCACCTTTTCAGCACCAGTAGGGTACTTTCTGTGCAGCCGCACACACTCAGGCATGCCAAACAAGCATACACAAAAAGTTTCAAAGAGTGGGGGTGGAGTAAAATATGGAGACAAATTGAAGTGTGATTTATTTTCGCGGAATGGATGTACAGGACTGAGCGGCGGTCATATTTTGTACCGCTATGCGGTACATCTAGTTTGATCACACACAATTAAGAAATATTTCCTAATCTGGAAAATGCTACGTTTTTTTCGGCCAGCGGTTCTATAATAGTCTACCATTCATTTGTGCCGCAAATGATCAGACGTGTGACAGAAGCATGGACATAGCCTGTAACTTCGCTGATCCGCGGATAGCAATCTCATCGCAGAGGAGGCCCTAACGCTTCAGATAACAGACAGAGAAAGGCACAGAACACAGTTGCATGTCCAGTGTAGCCATGGGTCTGGTGAATATAGCCTACCGAATGCAGATGGCTACAAGCTCACGCTTTGCCTGGTCTAGATTAGAAGCTTATGTTTTAAAGATTTAGAAGCTGGGCACGTAGCGCTCCAGAATCTTTGGTAGCAACCTCGCACCCTGGTAAAACAAACGTGTTTGTCAGAGAGAAAAAAAATCTGATCATAAAATGTATCGTAAAAAGGAACGATGGTGTTGTAGAAATGTAGCGGAGTAAAAGTACAGATAATTGCTGTAAAATGTAACGAAGTAAAAGTCAAAAGTATGCACTATAAATTCTACTTAAGTAAAGTACAAATACGTGGAACATTTACTTAAGTACAGTAACGAAGTATTTGTACTTCGTTACGTTCCACCACTGGACACATTTGGACACAAAACCCTGCACTGATTCAGTCAATGAATGATCTGTGTTTATCGGTTTCTGTGTTTATCAATGATATGCAGTCCTTGTTCTTGTACATCCTCCGACTGAGAATAAGTGAATGGAGGGGCGTTGTGCCTTAAAACAGCTTAGCATGAATGATCTTGCTGGCAATGTTTAATCTTTGCACTGTTCCTCCACCGCCACCTGTGTAGAGCACAACATAGCCCTCACTGTACCGGCCGACCGAGAGGGAGAGGGTTCAGGGTTCGCTGGCTAACAGGCGACCTTTGCCCTTGTGATGTATGTAACACGCACATCGCGGACAGCCTCCATCCGGCTCAGGAGGAGATAACGGAGGGAGGTGTGTCAGTTTTGAGATGCAAAACAAAACATGACAAATGAGTCATAAACACTAATGGTCACATCTGGTCCCTGATACCTACCCTAGGAATGCCACAAACAAGTGCATAAAAGTCAAAGTCAAAGTCAAAGTCAAAGTCAGCTTTATTGTCAATTTCTTCACATGTTCCAGACATACAAAGAGATCGAAATTACGTTTCTCACTATCCCACGGTGAAGACAAGACATATTTGACCAATTTTAAGTCCACAGACAAACATAACATTCAAGTAAACAAAAAAAATAAGTAAATAAGTAAATAAGAGGGCACATATAATAATGAAAAAATAAGAGCAGCAAAATTTTGTTGTTGAAATTGTGCATAGACAGTCAATAAAATACTAGTGCAAATACTGTAAAATACTATAAAATACTGTTTGACCTAAGTAATAAAGAAAGTGGCATAGTGGTGCAAGTTTATGTAAGAGCAGCAGAAGTGTTGTGTTTTCAGGACAACAACACCAAGTTGTAAAGTGTACAAGTGTGCAAGTGTTCAAGTGTGCAGGTGGAGTAGTGCAGGCGGCCATTGTGGGTCCAATGTCCAGGATGTTATGTAGCTGAGGGTGGAGGGGGGAGAGGAGGGAGAGAGTTCAGCATCCTTACAGCTTGGTGTATGAAGCTGTTGGTGAGTCTGGTAGTGCGGGGCGCGAGGCTTCTGTACCTCTTCCCAGAGGGCAGTAGATCAAACAGATTGTGGCCGGGGTGACTTGCATCACTCACAATTTTGGTGCCTTCGGCGGGTGAGGTGGGTGGTGTAAATGTCCTTCAGGGAGGGGGAGTGAAGCACCAATGATCCTTCCAGCTGTGTTCACTATGCGCTGCAGGGCTTTCCTGTTGTATTCAGTGCAGCTTCCGCCCCACACAGCGATACAGCTGGAGAGGATGCTCTCAATGGTGCCTCGGTAGAATGTGGTCATGATGGCTGGTGGAGCACTTGCTGCGCCTGAGTTTTTCCAGGAAGTACAGGCGGCTGAGCTCTCTTAAGCCAGTGATGCAGTGTTGGTGGTCCAGGAGAGGTCTTCACTGATGTGCACCCCCAGGAATTTGGTGCTGCTTCGCTCTCTCCACCACAGCACCGTCGATGGTCAGTGGCAGGTGTTGGGTGTGACCTCTCCGGAAGTCAACAACAATCTCTTTGGTCTTGCTGGCGTTCAGCAGGAGGTTGTTGTCCCTGCACCACGTGGTCAGATGGTGGACCTCCAACCTGTATTGAGGTCTCGTCAGCCCTTGGTGATGAGACCCACCAGAGTTGTGTCGTCAGCAAATTTCACTATGTGATTGTTGCTGTAGGTTGCAGTGCAGTCATCGTCAGCAGGGTGAAGAGCAGCGGACTGAGCACGCAGCCTTGGGGGCCCCTGTGCTCAGTGTGATGCTGCTTGAGGTATTGTTGCCAACACGTACTACTTGGGGGGCCTCTGACAGAGGAAGTCCAGTAGCCAGTTGCAGAGGTAGGTACTGAGTCCCAGTTTGTCAAGTTTGCAGATGAGTTGTTGTGGTATTATGGTGTTGAATGCAGAACTGAAGTCTATAAACAGCAATCTCACATATGAGTCTCTTTTTTCCAGGTGGGTGAGGGCTGGGTGGAGGGCAGAGCAGATTGCATCCTCTGTAGACCGCTTGGCTCGGTATGCAAACTGGAAGGGGTCCAGGGTGGGGGAGAATGGCTTTGATATGTGACATGACAAGCCGCTCAAAGCACTTCATGATGATGGGTGTCAGTGCCACAGGGCGGTAGTCATTGAAGCAGGATGGAGCAGTTTTCTTGGCACAGGTATGATGGTGGCAGCTTTGAAACATGATGGGACGATGGCTTGCTTCAGGGAAGTGTTAAAGATGTCTGTGAAGACATCCTTAAGCTCCCCAGTCCTTCAGCGCACGACCTGGGATGTTGTCTGGACCTGTTGCTTTACGGTGTTGATAGCAGCAAGTGTCCTCTTCACTGTCGGCAGAGAGGCACAGGGCTGCTCATGTAGAGGGATGGGTCTTCTGTGGGCAGGTGCTGTTTTGTGCTTCAAAGCGAGCAAAGAAGCGGTTCAGGTTGTTGAGCAGAGGGATGTTGCTCTCCACAGCTCTGTGGCGCAGGCTTTGTAGTCCGTGAGGGCCTGAATGCCCTGCCATAGGCTTTGTGAGTTCCTGCTGTCTTTGAAGTGGGTGGTTATCTTGTGAGAATATTCCTTTTTGCTTCCTTGATGCCACGGGACAGGTTGGCTCTCGCTGTTTTCATGCCAGCTTCATCCCCAGCTCTGTAGGCTTTGTCTCTGGCCCTCAGCAGCCTGAGGACATCCCCTGTCAGCCATGGCTTCCAGTTAGCCCGAGTGATGATGTCTTTTTTGTGGGTCACATCATCGATGCACTTGGTGATGTAAGAGGTTACAGTGTGTCTGTATACTCCTCTATGTCTGTCGGTTGTTGTAAGTGGCTGCCTGCTTAAACATTTCCCAGTCTGTTGTGTCAAAGCAGTCTTGAAGAGCATCGGAGGCTCCCTCAGGCCACACTTTTGCCGTACATAAAAGTGTTTTGTTTCAAAGTCCTTTCCCTGCAAACAATGGAATTGGGAGGATATCTAAGTCATTCCTAAAGACTTTCTCATACAAACACTTACGCTGAGTTAATGAAAGCATTTTATTTTATTAGCAATGCATGCTTTATGACACCCCAAAGTAAAACAAATGCAGTCCACATCACACCTATACACCTCAACAGGGATTCATTACAATACATACACACACACACACACACATACACTCATGTATACACATACACACACACCACACACACACTCATGCATAGACCTACACACACACCACACACATACACACACACACACACATCCCAAAATACCCATTACACATATGCATCGTGTATTGTACATGTACTATGCACACTATGGAACACAGCACCAAGCACACACATGCACAAGAGAATATTTACAGGGCCAGAAGAGTAAGTCTAAGGGCATATGCTCCTGCTCAGATAACACACTGTACACAAACAGATAACACACTGTACACAAACAGATAACACACTGTACACAAAGGATGAAGTACATGAAAGCCAATGCCACTTTAGCATCCATTGAACGGTTGCTCTTAATCTTTCTGTTATTTTTTTTTGAATGCCACATCATTTCAACTCGACTCAATAATACTGGCAGCGGTAGATATTAAGGTGCTAAGGTTGTACAGGGGAATGAGCTTGTATCTGAGGTAAAATTCAACGGAGAAATGGTCCCCTTGTCCTGATATGACCACCAGCACGTCTCGGTAAAGGGTCGTTCACACCAGGAACGATAGTTATCTATTACTATAACGATAAAAGCATCCACACTGACCAACGTTAAGGAAAATCTCTCCTCGTATTGATGAATGTACAGTAATGGCTAAAATTTAATGTATTCTGATTGGCTCTCAGCTTTTTATCGTTCTCAAAATCGTTCTGAAAGTGATCCCCAACGATATCGTTCTTTATATCATTATCGTTATAGTTTATAATGACGTCGTTATTCATATTAGCTAGAACGATACTTTTTTGCCGTTATCATTACAGTTATCGTCTTTGGTGTGAACGGCCCTTAAATCTGATTATCTAAATTGAAGTGTGCAATGTAAGTGTTTTTCTTGCCATGAATGTGAAAAACACCACTGATTCTGCAGTGTTCTAAAACATTTCGCAATTTTCACTGCAATGAGATTTCCCGACGCAAGACTTAACTATCTCCTCCTATATATCATGATTACAGTGTCTTATCATCTCCTTTGCTGTTCAGTAGCCTTGTCAGGCCAGAGGGCACTAAAGTAGTAGGTATTAAAATGGCGGCAGCACTCTTGCAAAACGACAGCAGATAGAACAGCTCTTGATTCTTTGACGAGAAGGTGAAATTGTCCAGCAGCCAACATAAGAGTAACGATGCTATGATACATCCAGCCCTGTAGGTGGCACCACTGTTTTTCTTGGTCTCGGCGCGGAGGGGCGAGTGCAGGCCCAGGCCCAGGCCGAACAGGGTGCCCATGTTGCGCAGGAGGCTGGCGAAGGGCGTGCTGTCCATGTGCACCCAGGCCGGGTTGACGCAGTGGGTCTGGGCCTTCTCCAGGGTCCACAGCAGGTCAACGCCCACGGCCTTCAGCAGCACGTAGAAGCCCACGGCGAAGGAGGTGAGGAAGAGCGTGACGCCAAAGTACTTCTTCATGCTGGCGCTGTAGATCCACTGCACCCTGGAGAACACCTCAGCTACAATGAGACCTGTCAGAGGAAATACAAGCAAAGGTGAGCAGCGCTTAGGTTATAAAAAGAACTGCGGAACCTCACCCTGTGTTCGGAACATCCAACCATTCACTACATAATGCACTTCAGAGTTATTCACTAGTGAATGAAGTGCACTTCAGAGTTACTCACTGTGTAGTGAGTGAGTGGGTGTTTTGGACACAGCACCAGGCTTTGGTGTGATGCTAGGTTGATCATCCACTATACTACACCAATCAATGAACCGTGGGAGTGGTTTAGGTTGAATAAGAGGACTTGCTTGTGTTTGAATTGCAACAATCAATATTAGAAGAGTGTCCGAAAATATGGAAATTGAGCTATTTAATCAGAATACCTCCAAAAACTAGCTGGTCTACATTGGCTTTTATTAAAGTTGGAAAATGCTCTTGCCTTCCCAATGATTTTAATTTATTAAACGTACAGCTAGCTAGCTTTGTTGCCATTATCATAACATGAGTTACTAGCTTATACTGTCATGGCCATTATTTCTGTTTTATGGTAATTAGCAATGTCCCTACCTATGGCACTATGTTAACTTGATGCAAGACCACACTAAACACAAAGGGAAACACTTTACTAGACAGTATCGACGTAAGAGTGACATGACACTGTCATGAACACATGACACTGTCAAGACACATCTCTAACCCTAATCCTAACCCTAACTTGTTATGACAAAAACAGAATGTCACTTAATTACAGAAGCGTTATGTCATAAACGTTTATGACTTGTTTATGACACGTTCATAACAGTGTAATGTCACTCTTATGTTGATACTGTCAAGTAAAGTGTAACCACACAAGGAAGTCACCAGATCATAGCTGAATCTGTAACTAACAAGGGCATAATTTGGTGAAGATTCAAGGTCCTCAACTAAAACGTTCGAAATGGAAGGCTTTCTTCAGAACTACGTATGGGCTCAACATCATAACAGGTCATAGGTGCGGAGCGAACCCTTTTTGGCCCTGATGTGCTTCCGTACCTGATATGACTCCACTGATGACCTGATGAGGGAAGTGGGCGGCCATGTACACTCTGGACATGCACACAATGAGCTCTACCAGGACGAACAGGACCAGCAGGGAAACCTGCAAAATACTTGCACGGAAACGGATAAAGAATTCAAATGAATAAAGTCATTAAATAAGTGTGTAAGTATTTATAGCTCATTTTCTAGCACACACAGCTTCTCAAAGCGCTTACACAAAGACAACATAAACACTCAAAAAGGGATATTATTTGTAAGGATAAATTATTACAAATAAATTATACTAATATATTATTGACATAATAAAGTTGTAATGAATTAATTATAGCCAGGGTTGGGTCAGATTACTTTGAAATGTAATCCATTACTGACTACAAATTACATGGCAATTTTTGTAATCAGTAACGTAATCAGTTGGATTACCAAAAACATGTAATGTAATCTGATTACTTTAGGATTACTTTTAGATTACTTCAATAAATATGCCCATTAATTAAAATACACCACCACAGTATTGATTAAAGAATTCTCATTATATTTTTCTTCTCCACTCTTCTCCAAACATGCACAACTCAGCTTAACCTTTATAAGGGCACACCTGGACAAATAAGTTAGCTTTCGGTGGATTTTTTTGACCCAGGGACATGGCTTGAGATTGGCTACATTAAGATTAGGAGGAAAAGATCAGGCAGTGTGCCGAGAGACCTGCCCCAATAGTAGCCTATGTAAGTTAGTAAGTAAGTATATCTTTTGATCCTGTGAGGGACATTTGGTCTCTGCATTTATCCCAGTCTGTGAACTAGTGAAGTCGAACCGGCAAGCCCAAAGGCCGAAGCCCTAACCAGTAGGCCATGGCTGCCCCAAAAGGCAGCATTTGAACATTAAACCACACAATGATCCAAAACATACAGCCAAACAAGGCAAGAAATGGTTAACAGAGAACAATATCAACATTTTAGAGCGGATCTCAATCCGTCAAAAAAAGTGAGCACAAGGCCAAAGTGATGGCAAATAATCATTCCTGCCTCAAAAACCAGATTGCTGCTAAAAAGGTGCAGTCTACAATCATTGTGGAGACATGAAGAGGCTTGGTGGGTATTATATGAACCATTTTGAGAGCTGTGGTGGTAAATAAATACTGTTTGATTGTTTAAAAAGGGTATGAATAATTTTGAACACACAATTTTTCATAAAATTGTTAAAAAAGATAAAAACACTTTTTGTTTATTCCATGTTTTTACCACATTGTCTTGCAACCTTTTGGCATGTGCAAGTGTCATTTTAAGTAAGAAAAAACATATTGGTCAAGAGAAAAATCAATATTTGCCAGGGGTATGAATAATTTTGTTCTTAACTATATCTTTAAAAGTCTATAAGTAACATCCTATAAATGCTTGTCAAATTAAAAGATACCTAGGCTATCATAAAAAAGTTGCATTGTTTGCATGATAAAATGTAATCAGGTAATCCCCAACAATGTAACTGTAATCTGATTACACAATTTACTTTTACTGTAATCTGGGCTGATATTATAGTTACTTGATTTTTGTAATCTGATTACGTAATCCAGATTACATGTAATCCGTTACTACCCAACCCTGATTATAGCACATTAAATCAATCTGACATGAGGCCTCATTGTCCTCTTTAAGAGATAACAATATGGAGTATTTAATCTTGGTGGACAAACAAGAGGTATTCCCTGAACTAATCACAGTGAGTGTGTACAATTACCCTTTGCAAAAACCAATATGCTCATCTATAGGCTACTGGCTCAACCTACAGTATAAACCTATTCTCAGTAAGAAGGCCAGCGTCCATGTCCATAGACCCACCTGTAGAGCAGAAAGGGTGGTTTCTTCTTGGCAGCCATTGATAGAACAGCTGTTATCATCACGCACCACACCCCTGCAGCCCCCATGGCGTGACCCGAAGGACTTCCTGTGTGAGACAGCCAATAAGAAGCAAGAATATAGCATCAATTGGAACGCTCAAATATGTCGTTGCCATGGCTAGGCAGTACTACTTCCACACTTGGTCCATTTGAGTTTTCTAAGCACATAAACACACAGCTAACTTCAACACTACTTCAATACTACAAAGATGCATGATAAAAATGCATTAATTACTAAAAGATTTACCCAATCTTGACAGTAATATTTTTTCAAATAAAACTGGAGCAATTTCTTTTATCAGATTTCCGCCTCAGCTCAGACTGAAAGGGCAAAGGTTTTTGTCCAGACATAGTTACTTTTATCAGTCCCTGATGTGGGTCATGAATTAAAGGTAGGTATTCTGGGCAGTCCCCAAAAGATACGAATGACATATTGTAGCAATCGTGACCAGCTCATTGTGGTACTGCAGATGGGAAGTTAAACAGTATCAAGATAAAGATTAGCTCTGCCAGACTCAGTGAGCGTGATCAAGGAGTAGGAGTTTGATCAAAGGTTCTTCTCATTTAGCAATGGATATCTGTGGAAAAGTCTTGCGCCAGAGGAACTATACTTGGTACCTGGGCCTGTTTCGCATGTGATGGGGAACTGATCCAAGGATGGTCTTGCATCCGCACCATAGAACTTGGTGTCATGGACCCACCAGTAGGGCCTTTCACCAAAGAGAACCCTGAGGGTGGAACAATGAATAGAACAGTCATTTAAAATATTTTTTATACTTGCATGTGTTTAAAAAAAATACCTATTACTAATACATTTCTAGCAATTCTATTCTAATTCTTGAATTTCCCCTGGGGATCAATAAAGTATCTATCTATCTATCTATCTATCTACATACTCTTGCAAATAACTGCAACTTGTATACAACCATGTTAAGAGAACTGATGCACTTATTCTTACTGTACTCTACCGTTTTTAAATTGTCCTAAAATTGTTGAGAGAATTGCTTTAAAACTTAAACTGTTCACCATGTTGTTAGTCGCTTTGGTTAAAAATGCATCAGCCAAATGTAATGTAATGTAACTACTGTGTAGTTTTGTTAATTCTTGTCGTTGGAATGTGTGGTCATATACGTCACATAATGCTTTTCTATCAGACATACTCCTCTACTGACACAACTTACCACTTGAGGACGAGGTTGAACCAGTCCCCAATGACAGCCACCCAGATGAGCTTGATGCCGACCTTACTGCTCAGGTGGAACCAGACGGGGAACAATACAAAGTAGGCTGTGTGCAGGTCAGCCACCGTGGACGCAAACTGGAACCAGCTCTCGTACGACTTATAGTCTGTTTGAAGGTGTACTGCAAGGCTCACCCCCCAGCTGTGAAGAAGATCCATGGCAAGAGGCCCCCAGGGGGGTCTGGCAGAATCACCCCAGAAAAGGTGGCCTTTATCCAGGCTTTGGCTGCTGCAGACACCCGGTGAAGATAGAGCTCTGGTCGCCAACCAGGAGTAGTGCTTCGCTTCACTTCACTTGTACAGTCTGTGCATACCTACAACTTCAGGACTTTATTTGTGTCTGGTCGAGTCTGTTTGCAAGGCTCACCAGATCATTCAGGTATCCCCCGAGTTGACCTCTCACCCCAGCCGTGAGGCCAGAACTGATAAAGTCGAGAGGTGGTGTGGAGATAAGCTGACCCTCCGTCAGAGCATGACGTCAGTTTGAGGGGAGAGAGATCAAAGGTTCTCTTCTCAACCCTGGGCCCATGTTTATTCATGTACTTAGTGCAGAGGTGGGCATGTTTCCACATTTAAACATGTATCTGTTGCACGTGGAATAAATTAAAAGAAGTACTTTCCTAAAATTAATGTTTGGTAAATGTCAGTGTTGCAGAAGCAATTAAAGCAACATAACGTACAAATTGGTGCTTAACCCATTGTGTCAATTTTCAGCATTCTGGGGACACCCTATGGTGTAAGTTTTTAATGTGCAGCGTTCCATGAGAGTCCATCAGGCAGCCCTGTTCCTTGGAGCATACCACTAAAAGAGTGACCAACTCATTAAAAAGAGACCAAAAAGGTCATGCTCCTATAGGTTACACCAAATATACATAGGCGAGGCATGTAATAAAGCACATTTCATACACAGGGGTACCATTGTTTTTTGGGTTGTTCAGATCAAACAGTCCATAATTTTTGAAAAGGATAGAACAATCAGTCCTATTGTCAGAGAATGCAAGATGAACTGTCTGGACTAGCGGACAATAGCACATGTATTCACATGCTGTGTAGGACTACATGTGAAAGTGGTGAATTGTGCATATGCCAAGCAGTCCTGACAGACCCTCAACCTTTGTGTTTTTATGGGTATTTATCTTCAGCATCTCCTGAATAAGGCGCAGAACACTTAATGATTGATTCAATTATGTAACTAACTACAGTACGGACATGCAGTGCATGCATAAATGTCAAATTTCAGACAAAGAATTACGTAACAACAGACTGTGGAACAGGCCTACTGTAGATAGCCTATTGCTACCTGATTTAGACTTACAGGTCAAACTGAGTGTGACTCATGAATATATACAATTCATTCTCACATCAGAATGGTTCCTTATCCATTAAATATGTTCAGATGGAAACATAGATTTATTTCATTAAAGACAAAAACTTGCAAAAATTCTGATAAGTAATAAGAGGACTTAGACTTAGACTTAGACTTAAATAAAATAATTAAATAAATGGTCTCTCAGGGATAAATAAAGTGTCTTGAATTTAATCAAATTGAATTGAACTGAATTATTCAAATTACTCAACTTCAAATTCTCAATTCACCTGCATAATTACACCATGAGGTGGACAATTGTTATTCCATCAACCCTGGCCTCTGTCCATCTCTGAATAGCCTTCTGATTGCCTCATAGTGGGCACTAAGCAGACAGTTTTACTATCTGCAGTAACTGTGTGTTCTAGTTATGGATTAACACTATAAATAAGACCAACTGCTAATCTATTTAATGACATGGTCCTGACAGCTTGTTCTCACATCTCCTTAAGCAGATTCCATTGGTTTACAGCAGTGTTTCTCAAACTTTTTCAGACCAAGGACCACTTAAAACCAATTTTAAAAAAATCACGGACTACCTAGCTAAAAAAACAAAAAAAACTGTAAAAAACATTAGACCTACTTCAACAGTATATTACTCGATAGGCCTACTCACTGAACCACCTTGCTTATTGTCTTTGCACCTTGCTTATTGTGTCTGAGGATTCATATGATTTAAACTGGCATAGCTTACATAGGTAGTGTTTCAGAACTGTTTGGATTTACATACAAAGTTCAATATTGCAAACAACTCATCTACTGTATATTATATTTTACCACATCGGCTCGTGGACCACTTAGGATAGCTTGCGGACCACCAGTGGTCCCCGACCACACTTTGAGAAACACTGGTTTACAGCCAAGGGCATGTCTATGGGATTCCATTCAAATTACTTTTAAAATAAATAAAATATTATAAAATAAAATAAATACTGCTTGTTGTAGTTCTAAGTAAGAAAGACCCACAAAAATAGGTCAAGTTTACTGAAAGAGAGCAGAGATCTCATCCTGTGGTCAACGTGAAGTTAACAGAGTGACAGATTAACGCAGCCCCTTCTATATTAGTTCCCCCGTGTTCTTGTTTGTGTGGTCTTTTTTTCCTGGTGAGAACTGGCTCCCCCATCCCACCCCACCTCAAACACACACACACACGAGTAGTCTGTGTGTGTTTTTTTACTGCGTGTGTAGAGTCCAAAGACCAGAGGCAGCATGCGTTCAGGTGGTGGGTCCTTGGCTATAAAAACAAGTGATGGATGGGTCTGAGGACAGCAGTGCTCCATCCTTCCCTTCAAAGCAGCAACAGGACACACTTCTTCCCCACAAGTCCTTAGCCGCAGAGTGTGGAGGCCCCATCACTATGACGACGCTCATGGACCACATGCAGGGTTATGGGGTGTACACCACCGAGTACCTTCAGACCAACTACAAGGAGGCCCAGGGCTGGTTCCTCTTCGTGTCCTGGGCCGCGGACCTGCGGAACACGTTCTTCGTGTTCTTCCCCCTCTGGTTCCACCTGAAGGAGTCGGTCGGCACCAAGCTCATCTGGGTGGCCGTCATCGGAGACTGGCTCAACTTGGTCTTCAAATGGTGAGGGCGATTCACTATCATAATGCCTCCATTTTAACATATTTTTAAACTCATTTCAAACCATTTTAACAGCAGTAATGATAGTTATTTATTTATAAGTTTTCTATGTAATTTGCTGCATGCTATTGTAAAGAATCAAATATTATTTCATTATCCAAGATGGCATGCGTTTGCCCTCTGCATTCAACTGAAAGCCGTACTCTATTGAACACATTGATCTGAGAGCCATGCGGCTCTGTGGCGCTTTGCTGCATGTGTCATTTCGTCCTTATCAATAGTGGCTTGTTTGGTCCTGACGTGTTTGTCTTTTTCGGTGTCCCTGTAGGATTCTATTTGGAGAGCGGCCATACTGGTGGGTGCACGAAACCAGCTACTTCGGTGACTCAAAACCGCACATCGAGCAATACCCCATGACCTGTGAGACGGGTCCAGGTGTGTACAGAAATCTCTCTCTCTCTATTTCATTCTCGTTTCTTATCTCTCTTTCTCTCTATCTCTGTCTGTCTCTCTAAAACAAAATAAGTTCTTGTTCCAATCTCATGCCCCTCTCCTGTGAAAGGTTCTCTACATGCTGACTGTTTTGACCGTTTCATGTGTATAGCAAATGCACAGCTATAGGCAGTGTTGTTGCCCAGCTCAACACGCTTTATTTTTAATTGATTTACTTATTTATTTAATTTTCCACATTCAAAAGCAAGTTACTTTAATTTTAAAATATCCCTGGCATTTTCCACAGAGCGATAGTTAGTTTGTTTCTACGGTCTATTTCTCTTCATCTTGATATTTATGGTGCCAACTATTACTTTTAAATCCTGCTTTAGCACAAAGACGTTATTGTCTTCAGCTTGAGAGTGTTGTCTGGTGTTTGTGTTGTTAATACTCACCATGGATGTGTTCTTACAGGAAGTCCATCAGGTCATGCCATGGGAGCAGCAGGAGTCTACTACGCCATGGTAACCGCCATCCTCGCCATCACACTCAGCAAGAAGAAGAAGAGATCGTCCACCAAGGGCATGTGAGTAGTCTAGAGTAGGCATTTAGCTTCTCTTCACAACTGGTCCCGCAGAACTTTCACTGAAAGTGTACTAAAGATATACATTTCATTAGCTTGATCTGAATCCATAGAGATCTAAACCCTTATGATGTGCATGTTCAGGTTATGCAGTCAACATACTAAACCATTGATCAGATGAGTTTAGATTGATCAGATGAGGTTAGATTGATCAGATGAGGTTAGATAAAAGAAAAAAATGGATGCAAGGTGGATTGTTCACATTTAGGAACTCCATGCCTTTTAAATCAAGCTAGAAAGACAGTTGCAAACTGCAAAGGGGACTAAAAATATCAATAGCACAGCTGTGCCTCTCAAATCAACCCATATGTGGTAGGTTACCCCCACAAACAGTTCCCTGTTACTCACTCGTCCTGTCCTGTGATCTGTAGGTATCTGCGCGGCGCCCTGTGGACCTTCTTCTGGGTCGTCCAGGTGTGTGTGTGTCTGTCCAGGGTCTTCATCGCGGCTCACTTCCCTCACCAAGTCTTCGCTGGAGTTTTCACAGGTGAGGCACGGCAGAATGTGTGTGTAGAATGTGAATGATTGTGAATTAGAATTCACTAACATCCATAGTACCGAGGATACTATCAATTGTTGTTTATAAGAAACAATCTGAGGATTGTTTCTTGTAGTCTCCTAATCTTGATTGTTTTAATGATCTGGTTACACATTAAATTAACAGTATATTCAGTAAATTCAACTTCTATTTATAATTAATAATTCAATAATACTAATTCAACTATTGTTCTTTAAACCTGCCATATCAACAGCATTAAATGCTTATTCTAGCCTTACCCATAAGGTAACACCTAACTACAGCACAGCAGCCCCCTCTACATTAAGAAGAATCGGCCAATTCAGTTAAGACCATTCAAACAATAAATCTGACCGTCTGCTGTCTCTTTATAGGCATGGCTGTGGCCGAGGCCTTCAACCGAGTGCAGTGGATCTACAGCGCCAGCATGAAGAAGTACTTTGGCGTCACGCTCTTCCTCACCTCCTTCGCTGTGGGCTTCTACGTGCTGCTGAAGGCCGTGGGCGTTGACCTGCTGTGGACCCTGGAGAAGGCCCAGACCCACTGCGTCAACCCGGCCTGGGTGCACATGGACAGCACGCCCTTCGCCAGCCTCCTGCGAAACATGGGCACCCTTTTCGGCCTGGGCCTGGGCCTGCACTCGCCCCTCCGCACCGAGACCAAGAAGAGCGGCGGCGCCACCTACAGGGCTGGATGCGTCATTGCATCCCTGCTCCTGCTGCACCTGTTCGACTCCATCAAGCCCCCCACCCACACCGCCGCCCTCTTCTACCTGCTCTCCTTCTGCAAGAGCGCCACCGTTCCCCTGGCAACCGTCAGCATCATCCCTTACTGCGTCTCAAGTCTGATGAACATGAGCAAAAAGCAGCTCTAAAGAAGCGGGTAACCATAGCAACGGGGAGGCATTCTGGATCACATTGTCAAGGCAGTGTTTCACCGGTGCTTCACATTCCAGGACAAAGCCGGAATGGAAAACAAAACACATATTTATTAAGAACTTTTTGTCTTGGAAATAAAGTGACTGTTAAGGGTAATGGCTGAGGGAGTTCAGATAGCACTTGCTAAAGAAGTACTCTTGAAGCCATCAGGCTATTAAAGGACTATTTTGAGTCCTGCAGTTGATTACACATAATTAAATTACATGTGTTTGTTATACTGTTTTTTGTGCAATGGTGGGTTTGGCATCTAAGCCCAACATTCTTAATGTAAGGGATTAATATCGAAGGTTAAGGAAAAAGCACAAATTACTATTTTTCAAAAAATGGAAAAAATTAAAATTTTGTTTTGTGAATTTTCATATTTTTTTGTATCTGTTCTCTGTAACTCTGTAAATTATATTTTTGAAATTATGTTAGGCTATTTGTAATAAAATATTTTAAAATACTAATACTGTATAGAGTATACAATTGCCCCTGTCCCTTACACACACACACACAATTCACACACGACCACATTCACACAAGTATGCTCTAATGGGTAGAGATACACTAACCTGGAATACGAAAAACAGTTCTGACTTTGGATATTTGATCTTTTGAGGTGGAAATAACTGCACTTTCCTGACTACCGGTATATGTATGTATTTGAGGCAAATCCACAAAACTCATGATTTTTATTCAGACAGGTTTTAATATTCGCTATTCGCTATATATAATTTAACATGTCATGAGGTACATTTTGTTACATAGAAAAATACAGTATTCAGTATACAGTATACAGTATACAGCAGATTCCTCATACGTGTGTCGAATCTGAACCTTTCAGACACGTTGAGTCATACACACACATTGTGGACAGACGATCAACATTGTGCCCTTCGATCTAAAAAAAATGTGTGTCTTCAATCGAGAAGACATGACTTGTTTTTGTTTTATTTTTTCCTGAGGATAATTGTGGTTCCCACGGTCACCTGTCTGCATACGTCAGTCTGTTGGAGTGATCACAAGCGAAACAGCTGTTAAGCCCAGCTGCTCCTACTCTTCTCTCTTCCATGTCGTTTTTTATTTATTTACCCTTTCTCCACGATTCCTCTTTCTTTTCTTCTTCTTCTTCTTCTCATCCCTCGTTTCTTCTCCTCCACCACCCTCCTCCTCTCCTCCTTCACTCCTCCCCGGTCGTCTTCCCCTGGCTGCAGTGCTCCCTCAGTAGGGTCTCCACGTCGGCCCTCTTGGCCAGAGACCCAGCCTTCCCCTGCAGCCGCCCGTTCTTCCCGGCCCCCTTCCCCTGGAGGAGCTCCAGCACTCTGCACGGGAGACACACACACACACACACACACACACACACACACACACACACACAGACACAGACACACACACAAACATATACATTTTTATACACACATTCATGTAAATACATGGGTACTTTCATGTTAGGGGGGTACAACATGTTATAGGAACTGCACTGGAAGTCCCAACAGTGTCAATGCCTCTATTGAGACGGGCAGATACAGTCATCAACTTTGCCTTGTCCTGCCTCGAGAGTCTACAACATCAACAAGCTTTGAGGACTGAACTTTTACTGATCTAAAGAAATTAAATAAAATTAAAAAGCACAGTCCCCATGTTTCCCATTGACTGACAGCAGTTTTCTGGGTACGCACACACAAAGAACAGACAGCTAGATGACCTTGAGGAACAGGTCCCTAAAGGTACAAGACTCTTGCACTGACTAGAACTAAGAATGCAATTTTTACTACACACAGAAATGAAGGACTCTAATTTGAGGACAGAGCTCCTCTGGTTGGCTAACCGGCCTGTGAGACTATACAGGCTCTCAAATACACAAAAGATTAAAAATGAACTTCTGGTAAAACTGCGCCACCAAGTGGCACTTTTGTTGTACACCACTTTAGTGCCATTCTCTGTGTGCCAATATCACACAGCACAGTGCAGAGGCGCTTCTAGGCTTCTTACCGTTTCCCCACGGTGTCGATGGTAGCGGTGGGGCCAGCTAAAAGGAACATTCCGGCACCTTTCTCCTCCCCCACTGTCAGGAAAATGGTTGTGTGCTGGGGGCAGAACCAGAGACATACGTAATTCTGCATTTCCAAATGCAAACTGGAGGACGACAGACTCTCAGAAGACCCTAGATCCCTAGCAAGCTTGAAGGTGTGGTGTTTTGCAAATAAGCCTTTAATTTGGGGGTCTATCTATGTTTATACAGTACTGTTATATGAGTCATTACCTGCTTTTGCTTTTTAATACCCCAACAGTTTCAAAATTTGTCTTTATGTTTTTTTTTCTTTTTACTTTATTACTGACTAGTACACCTGATGGTTAAGATTTTACATCTATTCATTCAAACTCAGTGTTGTTAAGGAGGCAAAAGTGTGTTATAATTTAAATATACTGTATATCATTTATAATGTACATTTTTCATTTATAATCTTTTTCTTACCTCAAAACCTATTTCATTGGCAATGATGTTCATGAACTCATTGTCTCCATCTTTACTGAAAAAACAGAAAAGGTGATATTACAATCTTGAAAGATGGATAAATTGTTTCCATCTAAAATACATTATTTTCAGACAAAACAGAATTGTCACCTACTTGTGTAAAGTGAAGAAGTTGCCTTTTTCTGGACTGTTCTTGAAATTTTGCGCAATTAGAACCGCCATATCTCTAAGAAGAGTAAGGTTGCTCTACATAGAAATACAAAGTAACAAAGTTACTCCTAGCACAGACAAGGTTCTAATAATACTGAATATGGTTCCAAATATCTCTCATGTAATGGACTATGGGCTGCCACTATGCTAACAATGTTAGCAGAAATGTACATGAAATCACTAGCTTATATGACGCAAAGTAATAGAGATCCTAAATACCATGAGATGTATTATTAAAGCCTCAATGATTATACATCACAGAACACTGTGATACTTGTGAATACATACAAAGACATTGTAGACATATGAAATTAAAGGAGTCATTAAAGGAACACGCCAACTTTTGTGAAATTAGCTTATTTAGCCATCTACTCCCTGTGCATGTAATAACCCAATCTGCCACCATTAGCCTAGCTTAGCACAATTCACTGGAAATGGGTTGGACCAAATAGCCTATATCTAGCCAATGGCTAAAAAGGAGCTACAGACTAACTGGCTGCTTTAAGTTTACCTTCTGTAAGCGTTTCACTGTCTTCTGGATTTTGTCCACTGCTTCCACATGGTCCTCAGGTCCTGTCCTGCAACAGCAGCAAGAGAAGAAGGAATCACACAAATATCATACAAATCATACAAATGAAAGAGCGTACTGACTAGGACCGTCATCAGAGAAACATTGAGAGAGAGAGAGAGAGAGAGAGAGAGATCATCTACAGATGAGTAAATCAAGGTCCGCTCTCACAACGGACACACCACTACATTCTGTTTACACACATGTAACAGGGCTGTGCAAAATTCGAATTGCAATTCTGCTTCCTGTTTGCTACCTCAATTGAAATGCAAGTGAAATTCAAGAATTGAATTGGAATTTAAGAGCCAGCTTCAATTCAATTCTGGAATTTTGCACAAGCCTGACATGTAAGGGCAAGCAAAGAAAGACAGAGAGAAACATTAAGAGAGAGAGAGAGAGAGAGAAAGAGAGCGAGAGAGGGGGACTGACAGAAAGACAGGGGCAGATTATGATAGTGTACCAGTGCACTACTCACTTTAAAAGGCCAATCAGTGATTTCTCGGTACTGAAGCTTCTCTCTGCGTACTTCAGCACCCGATTCCCAGCCAAGAAAATTAAGTTGGTCTTGTTCTTCTTCCCTTTGTCAGTTCCCAGAATCTTAATCATCTACAACAACCACACAACCAAAAGAAACTCGGTTTCATCTCTGTAACACTGACAGAACTCTTCACGAGTAAGATCGGGCATCATCTGCAGTGACGGACAACTGTAAGAGTCATACCACGCCAAGTCACTAAGCGCCTAACAAGGTCCTGTTTATGGATTTCTGTGTGAAAATTCTGCTAGTATAAGTATAAGTATATATACTCTTTTGATCCCGTGAGGGAAATTTGGTCTCTGCATTTATCCCAATCAGTGAATTAGTGAAACACACTCAGCCCACAGTGTACACACAGTGAGGTGAAGCAAACACTAATCCCGACGTAGTGAGCTGCCTGCAACAACAGCAGCTTCGGGGGGAGCAGTGAGGGGTTAGGTGCCTTGCTCAAGGGCACTTCAGCCGTGCCTACTGGTCGGGGTTCGAACCGGCAACCCTCCGGTCACAAGTCCGAAGCGCTAACCAGTAGGTTACGGCTGCCCGTAAAAAAATTTGTCCATTTATATTACTGTGTGTCTTTGTTGGCGTGGAGTGACCAGCATTCTAACCTGTAGGTCACTGAGGTTGGACACGTGGGTTCCACAGCACATGTTGGCATCGACACCCTCAATGTCGATGATCCTGATCGGGCCAGCAGCGTCTTCTGGGAGACCGCGACTCCTTACCTGTATATGAAGTTTAATTTATTGTAACCATAAGCATAAACACAAGGCCTTAAAATTATTATTATTTTGGCTATGGATTTGTCCACAAAATGTACACAAAATTGTTCAGATTTTAAAAATTCAAAGAAAAATGCAACGACGTTCGCCTCTGTTGGTCAAATTTGAACAAACTTTAGGCTTTAGGACGACCAGTCATCAAGAATATTTGACTGGGGTTATTAAGCAGGCACCTTCATTCATAGGCGTTTCATTGAATTAGGCCCACGACACCACAGGGTGATGAAATTCAGCAGCACCCACCTTTTCCACAGCGGGGTCATCTATGGCAAGCAGCTGCACGGTGACGGGGACACGGTCTCGGATCTTCTGGTTGACGACAGCCTCCAGAGCCTCCATTTCTCCTGGTTTCACCGACGGAGTGTCCAGCTCTATGACGCTGCGCTGTCTCCCCAGTTCCCTGACACACACAACCGAAACAGGCTCCTTAATGTCATTGCAACATCACGGCTCCTTGTTTCTGAAAATTTCACAATGTTCAGAAACCCTTATTTTGCAGTGATCAAGAACCTTTGTTTTCAGAACTGAAGGCACTGCAATAATCAGGAATGCTAGTTAATGAAATTGTTGCAATATTCTATATTTGTTTAACTACAGCATTTGTTTTTATTATTTATTTAAATGATGTTTACTTTAAACTGTTTATGTTAATGTTAATATAGTGTTTATTAATGTCATTGCAAGTTGCTTTACAAAAAAGCATCTGCTAAGAAATATAAACATAACGTAAACATAATTGCATGTTTTTGGTTGAGAAGCTCACCATGACGTGGTTTTATATCCAAACATGGATTCAGCCACCGCTGTGACAAGATGTTGCCCTAAGAAGAACAAAGAAAAAGATTATAAAGTGTTGGCTCCAGCCTTTAGCACACATGCAGGACATTTCTGAGCTTTACTGTGTTGCGATAGATCTGCATTTCGTTGTCTAACTGCATTTCATTTGACATTTCATTCATTGACAGTAGAAAAGCACCAGGGGGGTATTCCAAGTAAATGGTTAAGTGATAGACCAGGGGGGTATTCCAGGTGCTTGGTTATAGTGACAAGCCTGAGTAAATTAACTCAGAGTAAGTGGTAAACCTCCTACAACAAGAGCCCTATGGCATTGTTTTGTTAGGAGAATGAAGCCATACAGCTCTTCTATTACCCTTTACTCTGAGTTAACTTACCCAGGTTTGTGACTAAACCACGTATTTGGAATACCCCCTGTCATGATCCAGTCATGTAATGTGATTGTGCGCATGTGCCAAATGTATTGTTAGAATGTTACTTTGAATCATAAGCGCATGCAAGAGGATGTTTTGACAGTTGGTAATCAGTTACAGTGACAGTCAGTTGTGTTAAGTGTTATCTCTGAGAGTAAACCAAGAAAACGACAGGAGTTGTCCGTCATTCCTACAAATTATACATGGTGTCAGAAGTAAACGACGAATCAACAGCATGGCAAAGTTTCAACCACCCAAAAGCTTGGATTTCACCTGTCCGGAGCAGTGGCCAGAGTGGCGACAAAGGTTTCAACGATACCGGCTAGCGACGAAGCTGAATTGCGAAAGTGGTGCCGTGCAGGTGAGCACTTTGCTATACGCCCTGGGAAGAGAGGCAGAACAAGTGTTTAACACCTTTGTTTTCGATGAAGATGAGGATGAGGACGATTATGAGACTGTGTTGGGAAAACTAAACTCATATTTCGTGCCGAAAGTTAATGTAATTCACGAGCAAGCCCGTTTCTACTTAAGGGGGCAGAAACAAGGGGAATCGGCTGAAGAATACATAAGGACTTTGTACGAATTAGCGGAAACTTGTCAGTTTGGGACTGTAAAAACCGAAAACATCTGTGACAAGCTAGTCATCGGCATCCTAGACAAAGAGCTATCCGAAAAATTACAACTAACAGCGGACCTAACTCTTGATATGGCCGTTGAGATGGTGCGGCAATCGGAGCAAATTAAGGGACAAGTTAGCCAGCAGGCTAAAGTTAGCTCCACCGAGGCTATCTACCTCAGCGAAATAGCTAGAAACAGAAGGCAGTCTCGAGCACCAAACTCTCCGTCCGGCTCGAGAGGGAGGCAGCAGACCAACCACTCCCAACCGCCGAAAAAGTGTTTTAGATGTGGGAAAAAAACAGCATTCACTGGCCCAGTGCAATGCGGTAAACGCTAAGTGCCGTAATTGTCAAAAAGTGGGGCATTTCGCTGCAGTGTGCCGGTCAGCCAAAGTCAACGAGCTGGTTAACATCGGGGCAGAGTACAGGCAAGCGGAGGCAGTGGGCACTTTCTGGGGGAAATAAAAGTTGGCGACTCCACCACCCCATGGACTGTAAAGCTGAAAATTTACCATACACAAGTCGTGTATAAAATCGACACAGGGGCCGACACTACCGTAATATCAGAGGACACTTACCATTGACTAAAACACCCACCAGCGTTAGCTAACAACAACGCAAACCTCCAGAGCCCGGGAGGCAGGCTGGATTGCCTGGGGATGTTCGACGCCACCGTTAAGTACTCCGGGCAGCTGTACAAGTTCACCATCCACGTCATTAGAAGTCAGGGCAGTGACTTGCTGGGGCGCAATGTGGCAGTGGCTATGGGGTTGGTAAAAAGGCTTAATGAGGTGCAGAGCACATACGACACAGAGCTGGGTTTACTTAAGGTGAAATCAGTTAAAATCCATCTGAAAGAGGATGCTACTCCTTACAGTGTGAGCACTGCGAGGCGGGTGTCTGCTCCTCTTTTCCCCAAAGTCAGGGCTGAGCTGGAGAGGATGGTGCAGTGTGGCGTCATCGAGGATGTCAAGGAGCCGACAGAGTGGTGTGCACCCATGGTCCCGGTTCCAAAGAAGAACGGCGAGGTGAGAATCTGCGTCGACCTCAAGCGCCTGAACACCGCAATAAAGAGGGAGAGGTATGTCCTGCCCACCATCGATGACATCCTGCCGAGGCTGGCAGACTCTCGTGTGTTCTCCCTGCTAGATGCTGCCAGTGGGTTTTGGCAGATCCCACTGGACCGAGACACAGCGATGCTCACCACCTTCATCACACCTATGGGAAGATACTTCTTCAAGCAGCTTCCCTTTGGAATCTCCAGTGCCTCCGAGATATTCCAGAGGGAGATGTCGGTGCTGTTCCGCGACATGGAGGGCATTGAGGTGTTCATGGACGACATCCTTGTCCATGGTGCTGACGAGGGCCAACACGAGGAGCGACTGCAGGCAGCCCTACGCATCCTGAGGGACGCAGGCCTGAAGCTCAACGAGGACAAGTGTGGACACACCCCAAGCCGAGGCCTTCAGCAAGGTAAAACAACTTGTTTGCACAGCACCCACACTGTCATTCTACGACATTAGCAAGCCAACAATAGTCAGCGCAGATGCCAGCAGATATGGGCTAGGCGCCGTACTGCTATAGAGACATGATGATGGACTAAAGCCAGTAGCATTCTGTTCTCGAACACTGACTGACTCTGAGACACGCTATGCGCAAATAGAGAAAGAGTGTCTGGCAGCCGTTTGGGCATGTGAGAGGTTTTCACAGTACCTCTATGGCTTAGAGAGTTTCACAGAGCACAGACCACAAGTCATTAGTTACACTGATCAACAACAAAGATCTTGACACAGTTCCTCTGCGATGCCAACGCTTACTTATGCGTATGATGAAGTTTGCGGGCAGCCGTGGCCCACTGGTTAGCACTCTGGACTTGTAACCGGAGGGTTGTTGGTTCGAGCCCCCGACCAGTGGGTCGCGGCTGAAGTGCCCTTGAGCAAGGCACCTAACCCCTCACTGCTCCCCGTGCGCCTCCATTGTAGCAGGCAGCTCACTGCGCCGGGATTAGTGTGTGCTTCACCTCACTGTGTGCTGTTTGTGTTTCACTAATTCACCGATTGGGTTAAATGCAGAGACCAAATTTCCCTCACGGGATCAAAAAAGTATATATACTTATATACTTATACTTATACTTAAGTACAACCCCACAGCAGAATACGTACCTGGTAAAACACTGACTGTAGCAGACACACTTTCTAGACAACCGTTACCAGCAGTGCAAAGTGAAGTGTCAGAGCTAATCTGTGATGTGACAGTTTTTGAAAATGCAGCACACAACGCCTGGCCAGTATCCCCATCGAAGCTGGAGAGGATCAAGCAGGAGACTACGAACTACGAACACGAACTACGAACTCCAGGTGGTCAGCAGCCTGGTGGCACAAAGCTTACCACCAGTGGGGAAACAGCCTGTCTGTCTCAAAAGGACTGGTGCTGTACGGTGACCGCATAGTCATCCCGCACAGCATGAGACAGGACATCCTCAACCGTCTCCACGATGGGCACCAGGGCATCACCAAGTGCAAAGAGAGAGCATGCATGAGCGTGTGGTGGCCCGGTCTGGAGAGAGAGCTCTAGGACCTTGTGACAAAATGCCCAGAATGCCAGCAGACCAGACCAACACAGAGGAAGGAGCCTCTGATCACCACCGAGCTGCCATCCAGGCCGTGGCAGAAGATCTCTGCAGACATATGTGAGTACGACAAACAGAATTATTTAGTTGTCATTGACTATTTTTCTCGTTACCTGGAGATCGCCCACCTGCCAGACCACCTGTGCCCGTCTGAAAAACATCTTCGCGCGGTGGGGGTGTCCAGATGCGCTCTACACAGACAACGGAGGGCAATTCGTGAGTAGAGAATTCAAAACCTTCTCTGACACATATGACTTTGCACACCACACTTCCAGTCCCCACTACCCTCAGTCCAACGGTGAGGCTGAGAGAGCTGTACAGACAGCCAAAAAAGATCCTGCGGCAGGCCGACCGATTCCTGGCTCTCATGAGCTACAGAGCAACACCCCTGCAAGCCACTGGTGCCAGCCCTGCACAGCTGATGCTAGGCCGCCAGATCAAAACGACCACTCTCGACACAGTCCTATCCCCCAAGTGGCCTGACTTGGAAGCGGTCAGGCAACCCGACGCCAGAGCCAAGGAGGGCTACCGGCGTGCATTCGACAGGCGTCACGGCGCCCGTCTTACCTGGTGCAGACCGACAGAGAAGTCCTGCGTCGAAACAGGCGCCACCTTCGCCCAACACTCGACGCAGCCAATCAGATTACTGGGTAGTCCACCCCATGACCTTAGGTTACCTGTGTGAAGAAAAAAAAAACTCACACACACGAAACATGCATACACAAACACACATGTTGATTGTATGACATCGAAAAAAAAAAAGATATTGATGTTCATTGTTCAAAAAAAAAAGGGAGAGAGATTGATATTTATTGTATGTGGTAATGTCAAGAAAAAGAAAAAAAGGGAAGAGTCTATGTGTATCCACAGAAATGTTATGAAAATCTTAAGCATATAGTATGTCCAGTTTGTCTTACGAAAGAACAACAATATTTAAAAACAATGAAATGCTGAGCTTGCAGTTAAAGTGTTGAATTACTTAAAATGTAGAAGATATATGTGTGTGTTTAAACTTTAAAGTATGAAATATGAATGCTTGAAAGTGACCTGTCAGCGTGCCTGGGCATAGTAATTAATAGTCCACAGTTAAATTATTTTGTTCTGTTTCTGTGTTGAGCCCAGCCATAGCCTTCGTCTCAAAAAGGGGAAGATGTCATGATCCAGTCATGTAATGTGATTGTGCGCATGCGCCAAATGTATTGTTAGAATGTTACTTTCAATCATAGGCGCATGCAAGAGGATGTTTTGACAGTTGGTAATCAGTTACAGTGTCAGTCAGTTGTGTTAAGTGATATCTCCGAGTAAACCAAGAAAACGACAGGAGTTGTCCGTCATTCCTACAAATTATACACCCCCCTGGATAAGATAAAACCAGACTTTGTTTAGTTTGGAGATTGAAGCCCCCGGGCTGTTCTAGAACTTCCTCTGGGTTCTCTTTCCCAGGTTTGACACTAAACCACCTGCTTGGAATCATAACCAGTTGTCAGTCACCTGAGTGCTGCTGCATGTGGTCAAACCTCCGCTCCCAGTCCACCTTCAGCTTCACCTCCTGGCCCTCCTGCAGGGCGGAGCCCACAAAGTGCACTGCCTCAGGGCCCTGTCTGAGATCGCCTGACACTTTTTTGATGGTCCCGGTCATCAGGCTGGAGGGAACATATTATTATTATCATCATTGTCATATTATTATTATTGTTATTATTATTATTATTATGACTACTACAGCCACTATAGTAATTATAAGATAATAATGCTATTACTACTACTACAACAGCTACTATAGTGATGATAATATAATAATGTTACTACTAATAATAATAATAATAATAATAATATGTAAAAAATCAGTTTGAAACAACTATATTTTTCCAATGTTTAAAGTTGAAAATGCACCGATTTGGTGGAATGACCCATAATGACTATTCCCTCCCTGTCGAGTTATTTCTGATGTTTTTTTGTTGTTATGTTGATTGATGCTGCTTCTTTACCTGACCCCCTCCTTCGGGAAAGAGAATGGTGTCTTTCAGCTTGACGTTATAGCCCTTTACTTTCTCTTTCTTTCCATTGTTCTCGAGCTGCAGCTCTGCTTCCGCGCAGGACACCACAGAAGTAGTATACTGCAAGAGAGGATGCACGACATCGCAGTCACATCAACTTTGGACACCACAGAAGTAGTATACTGCAGTAACTGCAAGAGAGGATGAACGAAATGGCAGTCAAATAGTCAACTTTGACAGGTGTGTCGTGTCTCAGCTGTCCGTGGTGCTGGTCCAACTGTCATTTTCAACTGCAGTCTAGTTCTTAAAGGTTGCCCCTCGCGCCATGAACAGCTGTACTCGTTGATCAGATACATGATAGAATCCGAGATTTTCAGTGCATTTGACAAGAAAGTTTTTAAACACAAAAGTGCATAGCCTTCCGTTAGCAACAACGTGATGTAGGCTGGCTGGCCAGCATACATAGTCAGAGCCTTGACAGCCAAACCAAATTTAACTACTGCTATGAATTAAAATATTGACACTAACCTCCTGCATGTAGCAATCCCTCTGACACTGAAAAGCCATATCGATGTCTTTTGTACAGACAAACTGATCAATGAACCCAAGAACTTGAAATAACCAGACCAAAAGAACCTAGGGTATTTCTTCGTTGGTACACTTCAGGTATATTACCGCCATCTACTGGAAAGGCATGGATTGGCCACTTCTCATGATACTGACAGACAGCATGTGCCCTACCGGGCAGGCTCTGACCCTATCCAGTGGGCCAGAGAATTGGGTAATGGCAAAACACGATATACTAGTGCTAATATGGCTGGCTATTTAATAGTAGTTATGAAAATTATAACTGTGACTGTTGGCCTTAAAACACACCAATAAAACCAGCAAACAAACAAAATTATTACATCTTGTTAATGCAAAGTTTATTCTTTGCTGTTCTGCCTCCAGCAAATATAGGTTATATACTCATTCACACACACAAAATATTTAAACAGGGCACATACAAAAACATATCATACAACAAATGAACATGAAGAGAATGGTATTTATGTATATGAACTTGGGCTAGCACAAACTAGAAGCTTTTACGCTTGAAATGCAACAAAAGAACAAAGAAAGGCAGGTGTTAAGGCATGGAGACAATGGAGTTCAATGTATTAAATATAAATATAATAAATGCATTAAATGGTTATTTCAGTCTCATTCTCAGTCATCACAGATAACAGGCAGGTCTCAATCAGAAGCTATTGAGACTGCACTAGGTAGAGCATATTCAAGCCTCCTCATCATTGCACAATTAATCTTCATTTACAAGGACACAAGGATAAGGAAGTTTATTGTCACATGCATAGAAGTTGGCTGGAAGTAAGAAATGGTGAAATTATGTCTGGTGTCAGCCTATTTGACATTAATGGGGGGGGGGGGGGGGTGTAGTAAAGAGGGAGTTTATTAGATTAAGTAGCGAGGGCTTGCATAAAAAAAAGGTGGGGAAGTTGGGATTGGGTGGGGGCCAACAAAGACACCCAGAGCAGCAGAGAACGAGAAAAAACTCCTTGGGGAGAGGAGAGGGGGCAGTGTGCTGTAAGTATGTTGGGATGTGTGTGGAGAAGATCTGAAGACAATGTGCTGTGTATGTGGGGGGGGGGGCAGTGTGCAAAAGTATATAGAGGCACCACCTCCGTAGCAAGCAGTGTGCTGTATGCTTAATAATGAGAGAATGACAATGATGATGCTAAGTGTGTGTGTTGGGGGGGGGGGGGGGGGGGGGGGGGGTCGGGGTTTCTGTACATGGAATCAAAACAAATAAAATACAATGAAAGATTACTGTATAAAACATTTCTTCATTTCTACATAAACAAAAAAACATGTAGATATGCATAAAGCGCCAAAAGGAAAGGAAAATTCATTAAGGGAAGTCACCATACCAGTTGATTACCAACATCTCATCAATGTAAAAGTCTGCTCCATTCGGTAACTAGATGTACCCGCATATGGCGGTACAGTAATATGACCGCAGCTCAGTCCTGTACATCCGTTCCAAAAAAATAAATCACACGCCAATTTGTCTCTCCATATTTTAATCCATCCCCCCACTCTTGAAACTTTTGTGTATGCTTGTTTGGCATGCCTGAGTGTGTGTGTGCGGCCTGCACAGAAAAACACCCTACTGGTGAAAGAAAGGTGAATAGATTGTGTAGAATAGCCAAAGAAGATGTAGAATTGTTATAAAACCTTTAAAATCTCTAAACAATCGTGAGGAGGGCAGTTCATCTGGTTCAGTTCATTTATTGCAACTGGATTGATGAAAAGTCACTTACATCTGTAGGCTACACATTGTATTTGGGAAAAGCAAAAGGTATCAGCATAATGTTATTTTTTATTTATTTATTTTTTTTTATGTATTTTTAAACAAAACATCTCTGTCAGTTCCATGCCGCTTTCAACAGCTATCAAAAACAAAGGTCATTTTGGATGGATGGATTTTTGTGAATGTTTCTTCTTCTACATAAGATTTTAGTCATCTTTAGTTTCATGTAATACTTTTTATTGTCAATGCACAAATTCTAAGTAACAGTAGTCTGAAACGCTATTGTTAATGCAATAAATTAAGTAACAGTAGCCTAGTCTGAAACAAATGTTTTTTACATCTAACCAGTGGTGCAAATAACTGACATGTCCAAATGGGCCTTGATGAAATGCGCCGCTAGACTGTTCATACACATTTTAACGGGCCAAAGTTGAAGAGCTTTGTCCGTTATTGTTGAATGCAAATATAGGCTGATTCATGTTCCCTTGCATTGTTTAACTGAGGTCCATGGCTAGTCTGGCTTTCATCAGACCAAGCCTCAATCTTTAAGAAATCAAAAATAAATAGCGGGCAGATCAGGCTGGGTTCACCCAGCCTAGTCCATAGATTGATATTGTTTAATGTTCGATTGAGATATACACGCTCTGGCTATTCTAATGCAAAAATGCATCAGGGAGTTATGACAAACGGTAACTAACAAACTGATCCTAATAGAAAGTTGTTAGCTTCCCTAAGCTACAGGTAGGATTATAAGGTAGGCCTATTGACAACATAAATTGTCAGCCATTATCCCTGGCTTACACAAATAAAATCTCGCTTGAAACCAATGCTGCATGCCACAGTATCAAAGCGGACTTAAACTGTCATATGGCGGAAAGAAGTTGTATAATAACATTCACGCAGCTCCATGAGTCAAGAAAGAAATGAAGTAGCCACTTCTAAATGGGACCTACTACACAGTAGCTTTAAGGTGTTTTGCTAAAACAGCCATAATGAAATGAAGGTGTCTGTTGTTTGGATACTTCACGCACACGTGCTTTTTAATTTCACAGACTCTAACTACCAAAGCTGTAATCAGCAATGCTCGATTCCTCACACCCTGCCGCACTTAAAACAAAATAAACGAAGCCTCAGTCTCACGACGGCAAAATTGTATCAGCGTTGGTTGGCAGGGGACCTTCCATTGTGACAGAATGATTTTTGTAGCACGCGGGCACAAATGACAGTCGAAGATACAAACAGTGCTGCTATACATTTGCTTGGTATAACCGCATTTATAGTTTTCTACAAATGCAATAAATCAAATGCCTCCATCTCACTCAACCAACGCTAACGGTAACATTACCTAGGTCCTTATTGATATTACAAAGATTAGCATTCCTGCAGTAAAACCAAGCATGTCCCATAAACATCCTCAGATTTATTTCGGCCTTCAAGAAAAGAAATGGGAATTACACTTCATGAAATATACGTCCTATCCTTATTAGATGTTAAACGCCATGAAATTACAGTCCTTTGTATGAAGCGTCCATTGTTTTTCCAACCCCTTTTAACTTCAACAAAATTACGTCTCACTGCAACGTCATCATCTAGTGGACAAACCTTTACTTCGCCAATACTGGAAAACAGCCATGATGATGATGATGAATATTTATTTTGGCTTTCTTTTTTAATCCTACTGATTTTCATTTTTTTTACCGGGGGGGGGGGGGGGGGGGGGGGGGGGGGCAAATGAAATGGTGATTATGAGCCAGGTTTATGTGGGCCCTTGAGACCAACATACCATAAAAGATTCACAGAGAACTGTGTCTGCCCTACCCTCCTTTTAGGTCCAGTCCAGCGGGGGCTGCAGATGAAAGCGAAAATAGCGGTTCATGCTATCCATATGGGGTACATACTCACCAAGTTTGTGTACCCGGTTTTCAGTGTCGGGAATCCTTGTTTGTGTAAAGTCACTAAATGTACACATAAATTATTTTATTGTAAGACTTTATGAACGAAAGTACACAAAACTTGGCATGCATTCAGAGGTGTCATAATGATCCTACACTTTTAATTTCGTGCAGTTTTGACCTTTGTCAGCCAGAGATATTGAGATAAGAAAAACACCCCTAATTTTATGCTGCTTTTTAATTTTTTAACTAGGGTAGGCAGCTATACATAGAAATAGTGGTAATGGGATGGGTTGACATACCCCTTAAGACCAACATACAAAAAAGGTGGACCTCCTAGGCCCTCACGGTTCTCGAGATATTCTGAAAAAACGTCTCCGTACCCAGGCCAGTTGGTGTATAGTAACATAAATTAATTTATTGTGTGGCCCCATGAACGAATTCCACAAAACTTGGCGTGCATACAGGGGTGTCATAATGATCCTACACTTCCAATTTCGTGTTTTGACTATGTTAGGTCACAGATACCTTCAATTACACTACCTCATTTTTTACTTTTTGTGTTTAACTAGGTGGCGCTTATACATGAAATGAGTGGTTATGGAATGCGCTGACATGGCCCCTTGAGATCAACATACAAAAAATAATGGTCCTCCTAAAACCCAATGGTTCTCTAGATATTCATTAGAAACTGTGTCTGCCCCCTACCCTCCTTCGGGGTGCAGTCCAGCTGGGGGCTACAGATCAAACGAAAAACTATGGTTCCATGCTATCCATATGGGGCGATGCCCACCAAGTTTTGTCTACCCCGGTCTTTCAGTGTCCCGGAATCATTGACGGGAAATTTGACATAAAAAGAAAAAAAAAAAAAAAAATCTGACTAAACTTATATGATCTACGGCTATGGCGTCATAATTAACTTGTATGGATCTGCGGTGGCGCACACCGTCGCTTCTATTGTTGACACTTTCCTAACATTCTCCTACCCACTTGATTCTTACCATGTTCCGGCTTCTTTGGTTTTTTTTCGAGGTTCCTGTTGCTGTGTAAGTTGCTGGTGTGAGACACTGAGGGCAAGTAGACCAAAAGTGTTTTGTTAGTATATCAAAATGTGTGCTTCAGTGTCAAAAAAGTCTGCTCCATCTCGTAATTAACTTTGTATGGACCTGTGGGGGTAAAACACCGTCGCTTATTGTTGACACTTTCCGAACATTCTCCTACCCACTTGACTCTACCATGCCCGCCCCGGCTTGGTTTTTCGAGGCTCCTGTTGCTGTAAGCTGCTGGTGTGGAGACACTGAGGGCAAGTAGACCAAAAGTGTTTGTTAGTATATCAAAATGTGTGCCCAGTAGAAAAGCTACTTTCAAACACAAATATAGCTTCACTTCATACATATTTCCTGATAAGCTTCTGTATTGAGAAGTCTTGAATAACATAATTTAATGTTATGGCCTGTACACCTGTTCCATCTCTATGACTTGCCTGATAACAGGTTTAAAACTACCAGCACCACCACCACCAGTCCACCTATAGGAGGGATCAGCCAATAGTGATGTCTTGACTTGTCCTTGTCTGTAATAATAATAATAATAAGCATGCATCGATGGGTCATTAATGTGTCATTAAAAAGTATGTGATAACATTAACTGTGATGATATTTTACATTGGATAACAGTTAGATCCGGGTAAAACTATTGATTAATATCTTATTGGACAAGAGGCATTCCTTCAGTGCCGATATCCCAGGAATTCCCCATTTGGCCTCTTAAATGCTAATTATCCATCCCCATTTTGCACCGTAAAAGATATCCCCACAGCTGTGGTTACCCATGACTTACAGCCAAATCAAAGCCATGGGGATATCCTTTACCATATACTGTGATAACATTTCATATTTTATATCATACCAGGAAAGACAAAGGTGGCAGACTGAGAAACTCCTCTGTCATCACTGAAAGTGCAGGTGTAGTTGCTACGGGTGGAGATGGTGACATTCAATTGGCTGTAGATGTGAATAAGCTGCTCTGAGGTAATGCTGGTTGTGAGCTTGGCCTGGTCAGTCAACTTCTTCCCATGTCCATCGGTCCAGGTGAAATTACCTAGGGGATACCCTTCAGCCTCACAGTGAAGGGTGTATACCCCACCACCCATGGAGACATTGCTTTTCTGGACTGGGTTCCATGGGGCTGTAGAAAGTAGGAGAACACACAGCAAGTAGTGAATTAAAGTCCATGATAGCGAATTCTATGGTGCTCCAGTACTGCTGATATTTTATGACACATCTTGCACAGGTACAGGTTTGTTTGAATGCATGTATGTATGGTGGCAAGATTCTTTGTCTACTCCAACCAAAAAACAACTGGTAATTTAGTGATGTCCAAATAAACCTCTGGCTTTCCAGCCCATTGATTCACCAATTACCTGAAGCCTCATTCAACAGTGTGCTTACTAGTGACACCTGCTGTGCAAAGAAATATATAGCTAAACAAAGCTTTGAAGGTGTGTCTATCAATTAAAACCAGGGTTCCCAATCAAGTCAAATGTAAAATTCTGTGATGGTACATTGAAATTACTAACCGACTATTTCAGAGCAGCCGCATAGCGTTCTAGAATCATTGACCTGGGGTGTATCCTGGGAGTGACCAAACAAACGTTTGGCAAATTGATTAGGTCAATTGTGTCCAGAGGAATTTTGATCAGTTAGATGTAAAACATTTCGTTTTAGACTATTGGTATTTCATTTGTGCATTGGCAATATAGTTGAACATCATATAAAGATGAATAAAATCTTGCATATGTAGAAGAAGAAACATTCACAAAAATCCATGGCATGACCTCTCGTCTTGATAGCTGTTGAAAACTGCATGGCAATGACAGGGATGGTTTTGTTTGTTATTAAGTAAATAAATAAAGAAATGTAAAAATGATACCTTCTGCTTTCCCCAAATACCTAGCCTACAGGTGTACATGACCTTTCATCAGTCCAGTTGCAATGGATGAACTGTGATGAACTGCGCAACTTGAGATTTTAAAGGTGCTACAAATCTATTCACCTTCGCAGCGCCAGTAGGCTACTTGCCGTGCGGCCCGCACACACACACACACAGGCATGCCAAACAAGCATACACAAAAGTTTCAAGAGTGGGGGCTGGAGTAGAAGATGGATACAAATTGCTTAGTGGAACGGGAACGGATGTACAGGACAGAGCGGCGGTCATATTTTGTACCAATATGCGGTACATCTAGTTTAATTCCAAAGGCCAAGGGAACTTTATCAGGATGCATAGTCTCCTGGATCCATGAAATAACTGGCCTTTAAAAATGAAAATCTGCCTGCTTCTATGGGAATTTAACATAGGGGTATGTATACTTACGGGCCCTGTTTTTTTGAGGAAGAAAATTTATTTATATACGATACATTATTCATACACAAAAAAATGGTGTCCTTAAAGGTTGGTTTTTCCTCTTTTTTTTATTAAAGGTTGTATCAGCGATAGCGAGGATACGTCACTTCTGTTGATGTTCAAACAAAACAGAGCTAGCTCGCTACTCCCTCCCCCTCCCTCCCGCAATTAAAACTCTCCTAAATGCGATCTCAATGGTTATTGGTTGAAACATTTTATTTTGCCTTTTGAGTGGGTTGCCAACCCTTGTTGGTAGCAATTGTTTTTGTGTACAGATCTCGGAGCCTAGGCTGCCTACAGAGACGCGGCTTTTTGACGGCCTGCTTATGGGGCAGACAGCTAAAGACAGGGGCAGACAGGGGCAGACAGGACAGACGAATGTGATCATTTATATTTGGGCCTTGTTTTGGCCTGAAATCACTGATACAACCTTTAAGGCATTAAGATCAATTTCCAAAAGAGGATTTTTTTATTCCTCTTTTTAGTCAACTTTATCATGTGTATGTAAACTTATGAGCACAACTATATGTTTCCTTCCTCACAGAAATGTCCTTTTTCTTGAGTTTGGGCCTACCATCCTCACCAAACCCGCGCTCAGATTCATTCATCCTACACTTCCTACTCCTTCACTTCTCACAAGCAACTCCTAACCATTCACAGTCCAGCAGTCCAACTCCCCACATGAACACTCGCAGTGGGAAAAACAACGTAATCATGGGGTGGTCCCTGATATTCCCAGGTGGCATGAACGGACCATGTCCGCACCCTGTCATGTAGCTCAGCTGTACAGTCGTGGTTACTGAGCATGTGCGCTGTTACAGGCGGAAATCAGATGCAAGCTATAGCCTACACATTTTCTCAGAACTTGCTAGCTAAATTTCTTGCCAGTCCATCCTCTATTAGCAAATAGAAAAAAATATTTCTTGCTGTTATTGTCTGGCATCCATGGGGTTTTTTGTTGTTTAAAGTTTATTTATTTTTTTGCTGAATCTTGTAGACATATGCCTAGCGGAGGGTGCAATTTCATATGATACTTTAACTGTTGCTTGTTGTATTGCTTTAAGTCTGATATTTTATTTTATACTAGTTTAGTTCAGACATATTCTAAGAGGGTGATAAAGTAGAAAAGTTAGCTATATCACTTTTAAGCTGTGAGTGAGTGGCATACTGTAAAACAAGTTTCTTGTACAAAACAAAAAACTTTAACAATTGCATGCATGCATGCATGTATGCATGTATGTGTGTGTGTGTGTGTATGTATACAATATTCTTTGTCTACTCCAACCAAAAAACAACTGGTAATTTAGTGATGTCCAAATGAACCTCTGGCTTTCCAGCCCATTGATTCACCAATTACCCAATTACAATTGACATTGACAAAATGACAAGAAATTCCATGACCCATGGAAGCCCCCAATCTGTAAACTACTACACCTCCTCCTGTTTGGCGCTTGTGTCTGACCCACACACATTATAGCTCCTTTCAGACATACTGTAGGTGTGAGTCTGCATATTCTGCGGATATCAAGCAGTTGGGCCATATATCTGAACATATGTGCCACAACGAAATGAGTCCAGTTTGACAAAATAAAAAAAATGGGTTTATTGGATATTCATAATCCACAGACCTTAGGGTTTAAAACAAGGGGTCATTTGCTCAATTCCATTTAGCCACCCAGAGATATTGGCCAAATGTGAAAGCCATCCTCATCTCAGGAAAAAAACAAGTTTTGAGAAAATCAGCTTTAAAGTGTAGCCTAAATGAGCATATTATGTATACTTCATCTCAACCAATCCACTACAAGACGATGCATCCTAATAAAGTTCCCTTTGGAATTAAAATAGTCCCAGTGCGGTCACTGGCAATCTCTGTTGTCCGTTCTCCAAAGAAATCCTTAGCCAAAGATTTAATTGCTTCCAAACTACACAGCGCAGCTTCAAAATGCTCCATTCACACAGGCGGTAAAACTCATGAGGCATTCGTAGTTAACTATAACTTGTGAAGCTATAATGCTTGATCAACTTCTGAAATCGACAAGGACAACAATGGCCTAATGCTTAATGCATAGCCTAATGTTTTTGTTTTTAAATAGGCCGCCAACTCCAAAATATACCCTACTGAATCGGACAAATTGGGTGCAATCTCCATGAGGAATCTGGTCAGCAACAACTGTAGGCTATGTTTAGGTTGCACCTTCTTCTCCTAAATCTCTTTGCTAAAACAGAACTTTTCTTCAGAGGTTTAAGGAATGTGTTTGTGGTGAAACTCCTCATTTTAGACGGACATTATGTAAATGAGCTCATGTTTGAACGAAGCGAAGAACATGCAGAGATTCTGTTCATGTGTGTGTTCAACCACGCAGAGATTCTATTTATGTGTGTCAGTGTCGTTCAGATCTGCATATTGTGCGGAGGACATGTCTGAAAACAGTTTATGTCTGTCACAACATAAAATTAGAGCAGATTTTTCTCTCTCAAGTCTACAAACTCCCAATAATGTTTTTCACTCTGCAATGACTTTACTTCTTGGTTTCCTCAGACTACATCTCATTAGTTTCCCAAAGCATGACCACTATACGGTCCTAGAAATGGTTGCAAAAGTATTGTGTAGAGCAGATATAACTAACCTCGAACTTTTAAATGACACAGCTCCTGATCTATGTAGAGAGGCATCGATGCATAACACTTGTATGCTCCAGTGTCTTGGATGCTGACGTTGTCCATCTTTAGAGCAACAACCTTATTTGGGAAACCGTTTTGCAGTAGCTGAACTCTTCCAACAAATGTTCGGGATATTTTTAGTCCTTTTTGATCTAAACGAACAATGTCAACTGAAGATTCTTCGCTTTTCTGGATGTGCACAACTAAATTACTTTTGGGGTCCAACTTAAATGAAATGTTCCAGAACAAAATGACATCGTCATGGAGTGCTGCATCAAACGTGTTGTTAGCATCAGATGAAGACACTGAAAAAAAAAAAAAAAAAAAAATTAAAAAACAACAATTAAACAATTGGTAAGGGACTATGACCATCCAAATTTCACATGACTCCGATTATAACTTGGAAAATAATTAAAATCTTGTATTCTTACATTGCAGAGAGGCCTGTATGAGGCAGAGGACAATTAATGTCTGCATCTCCTTCCCCTTCAGTGAAATGCATGAGGTCAAGGTAAGGTTCACCAAATCTGTGAAGGCAAATAAAAGAACTTTACAGGTGCCGCAGAATCAAAACATAAACGCATCACTATTTTCCAACCCTATTCCAACCATGTTCACATTTCATAAGCCCAACTTCGAACAGCCAACCTGACTTTTTGTGTATCAGCACATGCTACAGTAGGTTGTCTTCACTGAAGTTCTTCTTCCACCCTATATATATATATATATATATATATATATATATATATATATATATATATATATATATATATATATATATATATATATATATATATATATATATATATATATATATATATATATTACACTATTACCTGAAAGATGGGCTGCTTTACCAAAGTAGTGGTCGCTGCTCTTTGGAATAGGGAAGCTCTGATAAAAATTCTCAATTATTAATTTAATATTATTAAGGTGCTATATTGTTCCTTGAGGGCAAAAATGATCCCAAAACCCAGAATAGACCAAACACTGCCAGATTTTCCAGACTATAAGTTGCTCCGGAGTATAAGTCGCATCAGTCAAAAAATGGGTCATGAACAGATTAAAAACGTATATAAGTGACACCGCACTAGTCACATTTATTATGACCGCCGCGAAGCGGAGGGATTGTCAAAGTTCCCCCACATCATCATCTACTTCCTGACCATTTTTGGTCAACGATACCCGGGACACCCAACCACGGGGGCACATGAAATTTGGTGGGTATGTAGCCCCACTAGACTTTTACAGAAAAATTTTGTTTGGTCCCCGGGGTCCACTTCCCCCCTACGTTGGGCCCCCCGAAACCCAAAAAATGCAGTTTTTCCTAAATAACTACCTGAATCGTGGCACCGAGGATGAAGACATTTTTAAGGCATGTTGGTCTCAAGGGCCCACATCAACCTAGCCCATAATCACTCATTTGTGATTTGCACCCCCCCCCCCGGGAAAAAAATGAAAATGCAATATCATTCTGCTTTAATTTAATTTTACACCAAATTTTATGTGTATGATTAACCTGACATTCTCTGGGGGTATGCCAAGTTTAGTAGAATTTCATCCGGGGGGGGGTCTAAAAAATTAAGTATTGACTGTACACTCATTGGCCTGTAGATGGTGGTGCACACACACACACACACACACACACACACACACACACACACACCACCATCAGTATCGGCAATTAGAACGGCCGATACATAATTACAAATTCAGTAGGATTAAACCAAATATTCATCATAATTTGGATGCATTTCCAGTATTGGCGTTACGTAGTTGTTTGTCCACCAGATGGCGCATTGTTGCAGTGAGACATAATTTTGTTGGAAATTAATCTAAAGTGGGTTGGAAAGACAATACGCTTCCTACAAGGACAAGACTGTAGTTTACCGCAGAGAACATCTAATAAGGGTAGGATGATTTCTGCATGACATGTAATTCCCATTTATTCTTGAAGCCAAAATAAATCTGAGAATGTTTATCGGACATGCTTGGTTTTTACTGCAGGTAGGCTACGTTAATCTTAAATTATATCAATAGCCTAGGACATAGGTAAAATAATGTTACCGTTAGCATTGGTTGAGTGATGGAGGCCAACTTGATTATTGATGTATTTGTAGAAAACCATAAATGCGGTTATAGGCTACCAAGCAAATTAATAACAGCACTAATTGTATCTTTCGACTGTCATCTCATTTTATGCGACCATAACCTAGGGCTACTAACAGGAGCTAAGCTTTAGTTAGCCACAACACGTTAAGCTCATTGATGGTTTTCTAATGGAAAATATATTATGGGCCCCTCCCATTTCTCCCCCCTTAAAACTTCCACTTGCTTTTGATTGCCCTCAACATTAAAGCCCCCTCGACAAGGGAAATGGAGGTGAAGATCTTTCCCTATGAATTGGGACAACACTATATGCGCAATTAGCCGTAGCAAACGTGCTCACCTACGCCACGCCAAGCAACTTTATCTACCGGTTGTAGCCTGCAACTATTTTCATTCAGGAACATGCCTGTTCCAGCAGTCATTGTTGTGTGGGCTGTGCTGGTTTATCTACGTCTGGTTAATCAACAAAGATATTCGTGTTCATGTGAACGCCAGAACACACCTTAAATATTGACGAAACTACCCAGATCATAACGTTATTTGATGGACTCTCTCAAAGCACTCAGCAGACATCATGAACATAGTCAGATAGCTTTGTGAGATATTTTCTAACATTAGTGTTCGAAACTCAAGAGTCCATCAAATGTGCATCAAACTAACATATTCAAACATATTTCGAAATTTTAATATGCTTATTTACGAAAATATATGAAAAATTTGGCTAGCTCGCTGAGCTCGCACGGTATCCTGGGTAATTTTATCTCCCACTTCGTTTTAAGCAAGGGGGCAGGCGAATTCCCGGAAGTAGAAGAATCAACGTAGGCTGGAGGGACCACCTCTCTGCTAACTCCCATAGAAGCCCATTCATTCTAGGATTTTTTTGAAATACCATAACTTCATTTAACATATATCCTGTGCCGATATTGTAGCTTCTGTGTAATCCACATAAACACTACAAAGGCAAAACAGACTCCACTACCTCGTCCGTAACGTTGGTTACCCGTAAGAAGATTGGTTAGCTTCGCGCCGTAGGGAGATAACCGTATTGTTTGGATAAGAAGCTCAGTCCACCTTACTGTCTATGACGGTAACTCGTAAGCAAAACCAAGCATACACGACCGTATGTTAAGGTAAAGCATTACACAGAGGCAACCTAATAATAATAAAAAAGTAAACCTAATTTTTTTAAAAACGGCACTAATCATTTCAGAGGTTTTCGATGGATTGACCGTAGAGTCGGAAAAAGTGGAAAGAAGATTAGCTTCAAGGCTATAACTTTTTTGTTTTATTTTAGCATGACTGTTTTTGAAGATGATCATGTATGGTAGCTTCAACATTAACACGACTTGGTGAGAATGATATTAATAATACATACATAAATAAATGTTTAACTTTGATGACTTTGAAGGCGAAGGAAGTGTGAGAAGAATTTCTGTGTATCTATCATATGAGTTACAAGATTCAGTTCGATGGCTAACGTCACAAAGTTAAGTGTGAGTCTGCACAGTACTGGGGGGACCAACTGAAAAATCGTTCTATTTGACTCAGTGCCCTCCCATTGAAAACGACGGAGTCTGTTCGTCCATTTCTTTTACTGTCTATGGTTTTAAGCCTGTATCGGTCCTGGCTATATTTTGAGGGTTGATTTTAAGGGGAATAGCACTTCCCCTTGCTCCCTACAGTAATGGGACACCCTAGCCCTACACGTGCACGCGCAGAAACGAGGGTTAGGGCAAAATGCTAGGGGTAGGGGAGGTATTGGGACGGGCCCTACGCTAGTTCAAGTAAGGCTATTTCTGTTAAGCGCCGCCTTCATTAGCGAAGTTGATGGAATACCCCAGGTGTGGAAATTGCAGTAAATCGCAAGAGACAATTTCTCACGTTGAGCACACAAATGTGTGTGTCGTTTATTTTCATAGGAAAAACACCGGTTTGGGGACGATGTGGAGGGGTGATGCCCACGGGCTGTCGGATCGACGGACTATACCCAGGCGTTCCATGTTTGCAAATTCAGCCTTTGCAACAGCAAGCTTGGTCGGGTCGAGGCGGCGAGCTCGAGCGTAGACGGGTGGACCAGTAGTGGCGAGATGGTGCTCCACACCATGCTTCACAGCGGATGCAGAGAAAGTGGGCTGAGTGAGCGCTGGGAACTCGGCAAGTAGACGGTGGAAGTCATCTGAGGCTGATAGCATGCTAGACAGTTGTATGGAGTCAGTCCCGCTGAGCGTGCACGTATAAGAACAAAATGTGTCAATCAAACGGCGGTTCTTAACATCTACCAACAGTCCATGTGCACACAGAAAATCGGCTCCGAGTAGGGGAACGGCAACCTTTGCTGTAACGAAGTCCCAGCCAAACTGCTGTCCTCCCCAACACAATTCAACGTGCCTTCGCTCCATATGTGCGGATGGGACTACCATTGGCAGCTTCCATAGGGGGGCCGTGGCTGTCAGTCACCATGTCCAAACGGGATGCAGGCAGGACGCTCCTCTGTGCTCCCGTGTCGCACAGGAAACGTCGTCCGGAGATGCTGTCACGGATGAAAAGCAGCCTGCCTACGCGGCCGACACTCATGGCCACTACTGAGCGCCGCCCTGGCATTTCCCCGACCGCCCGAAACTGCACGGCGAACATTTTGTTAGCCTTGGGTCCAAACTTGGCATGATAAAAAAACACAAGCCTGAAGACTGTTGGGGGCCAGAAGACTGCTGCCGAATTTTAGAAGTGGTTGCAGCGATGAGTGTGGAGTCGCCCAGCCACAGGAGCGATGTGTGCGGGGAAAAAGCGCCAGCCACACAATGTCCCTGACTTGCCAGGAAGAATTTGTCAGCCTCTTCAGCCATCCTCCGACTGTCAGTGATTGTGGTGTTGGCTAGTGCAGCCCTGACTTGGGAAGGCAGCTGGCGCAGAAAAAAGTTGGATAAAAAGAAAAATCGGGTCTGTGCTCACCCAAGAGATCCAGCATACGGTCCATGAGCTCAGATGGTTTGCCGTCACCCAGTCCTTGAAGGGAGAAAAGCCTGCTGGCTCTCTCAGCGTCTGACAGTTCAAAAGTTTTCAACAGGTGGGCTTTGAGTGCTATATACTTCAGTTGCGGAGGGTTTTAAGAAGACTCACTACTCTGGATGCTGTTGAATTTCCGAGCCGACACAACGTAGTAGTACTTTGTTGTATCCGCGGTGATCTCACGCAACGCGAACTGCGCTTCAGTCTGGGCAAACCATGCCCGGCCGGGATTTCCAGAATTGGGGAGTTTGAGGGTAACAGCGTTCGCGGTCATGGTCGTGTCGTGTCTCTGGATACGTCCAGCAGACTAACCAAAGATTGTTAAGGCGGAGCAAGATACTTCATCAGGAGCCACTTCCGGGAACCCGGATCGCATCGGGGGGGTCAAAATCCCCTTTATGCAGAGCAGAGGCAGCGACTGCTCCATTGAAGTCTATGGGCATAGCTCAGAATTTCACCACATATGCTAAGGTCTTGGTTCTATAGAGTAAGGAATGTGAATTTCGGGCACATTTTCATGATCCTCAAACCCTTCTGAACATTTCAGGTACATTTTTAGCATTTTTGAGCAATCCAGTCTGGAGAAAATCAACCTTATATCAGGTGTGCGCGGTTATTTCTGCCGCTGCTGTTGGCGGTTGCAACTTACGCTCGTCAATACCGCCATCGACCGCTCTTTATGCAGACAGGATTCGATCCCCATTTTAGCGCACCATAGACATGAACTATGACGGTATCTTGCTCGCCTTAACAATCTTTGGACTAACGTCGGGGTCACCAGTGTGGAAATTCACCCTTCGCTAAGTCCCGCCCTCCTTAGTTACTGTTGCTATGCCTGACAAGCTTTAGCACCCTGCACGTCTATTACATGGGGGACTTTTCAATGAAATGTAATTGACAAAGACATCTACCACACTGAAAGCTAATATTTTGTCACTAGCAACCTACATCTGCCCTCTGTCAAATACAGTTGGAATTTCATCTCTGAACAAAACCGCTCATGAGTTATTTTAGCAGAAGTCGAATGTGCATTTTGTTTCATTCGACTCTCCTGGCTAGAATGAATGGAACAGGCATGGGGGACGAAAGAAACATACCATTTAAGCTATGTACTTCCCACAACTTCAATATATGACAACATATCATGAATGTACTTCAAATAGGTGTTATTTTAAATAGATTGCTGATGGGCTATACATCTTGGTGAACGTCTGTTAACAACTTCTTGCCGTTATCGTGAAGCGTGTATCTCACTGTTATGGAAATATCATAGCCTAGAAATCTAGACGCACCTAAAGCGTGAAATTAATTTGCTCAGTCTGTACGTCTAGTATCGAACCATAGGAATTTCTATTGGCTTAACACCGTGGATGTTCTCCAATCACAGCTCTATTTCGTTAGAGAGGCTTAACAGGATAACGACATCCTGCGGCGGTGAACAACAAGGAAGGTGGCTATGGCGAACGAAGAGCGGTTGTTTGAATCGGCGTTGCCGTCAACTTTGGAGGAGTTGGACTTGTGCTTTTCTTTGAAAGTAGAGCAACACAATGCACTTAAGTCATTCCTTTCAAGAAGGATGTATTTGCCGCTTTTGCCGACCGGATAATGATATGGTCAGTAGCGCTGGCCTATTGCATGCCTAGGCAGTTTGAAAGACAATTTCTCTGCCCGCCCCTTGGATTAAGCGAGGTGAATGGTTCGATGCCAGACTATACATCTCAATGATATAGGATGGCCCCGCCAGGCTAGAAATATCATGCAATATGCCATTTTTTATAGTTAGAACAATGTGTGTTCCCAATTATATCATGTTTCTATAGTGTAACATGTTATTTCACTGTGTCTTTACGCGGGTTAGGGCACCACACATCCAAATAAGTGCCCTTCATGACCCACAGGCCTTCAGTCTCCAGGTTAACATGGCAAAACTCGAAAAGCTTGTCAGACCTTCCGTGCCTAGTGACAGGTTGCTAAGCCACGATTGGCCTGTGGCGGTTTTCGGGTGTGGCTTAGCGAAGGGTGAATTGCAGTAAATCGCAAGAGACAATTTCTCACGTTGAGCACACAAATGCGTGTGTCGTTTATTTTCATAGGAAAAACACTGAAAACTAAAATGGCGCTGTCCAGCAAGAAAACAGGCATGGGGCTACACGTCATCACACATTCATAACATTTAAAGGGACCACGATCCCTGAACAGTTATACTTACATGAAGTAACTACAGACAGAACAAAGTGCTGTGTTTAATTTGAACGCTATGTAGAACCATACTTAATAACAAAGGTGAATTATGCCGGTCACATTCACTACACGGGATATGTTTTTCATTCGTCTCGTCTAAGAACTACAGGAGAAACGCGCTTGTCTGTGTGTCGGTTATACAGTGAGACGGCGCAGCCATAGACATTTTGGGCGCTGCGGCATATTAAATATATTAGACCTATTAATAGTTTTTCTGCGTGAGAAATATCAATGCGTGACACTTGAGAGCCTGCGTTACACTTTGCATTAGGCTATCACTGCTACTTTATCCATCTGAATGCCTTTTGCGGGAGAACGCTATGCAATGTCTTGTGCGCCGACTTTACAATATGTTTATTTCTTCATGTGTGGCCCTATGTTGTACAGTTAATCTAGTCATGGCAAAAAATATATTGTAACGATTTGATAGCGACACGCACAGTTGTCCAATCGAAAGGTTTATTAGCTGAGAACGTGAGCACACAGACCAAGACCAAGACACAGAACACAATGCAAAAGGGGCGTAAGGCATGCATGCTCATGCTATCCGGCAAAAGATTCTTTGGACGCCGCTATTGGCCGAATACCGGCGCCCATTGACTTACATTGAACACATGTAAACAAAACGTCAATTATGTGCTCAAACTAACGCCGCTGACTTATGACAAAAAACATTCCACTTTGATACGAAACTACATTTTTGTACAACATTTATCCAGCAAAAATTACAGAATTTGGATTAAGTAATGTGGAGAAATATCGATATTAAGAAAATTGCCGCTGCGTGACGCCATAGATGTGCCCTCGAATAAATGTTCAAAGTCAAATCAAAGTCAGCTTTATTGTCAATTTCTTCACATGTTCCAGACATACAAAGAGATCGAAATTACGTTTCTCACTATCCCACGGTGAAGACAAGACATATTTGACCAATTTTTAAGTCCACAGACAAACATAACATTCAAGTAAACAGAAAAGTAAGTAAATAAGTAAATAAGAGGGCACATATAATAATAATGAAAAATAAGAGCAACAAAATTTTGTTGAAAAATTGTGCATAGACAGTCAATAAAATACTAGTGCAAATACTGTAAAATACTATAAAATACTGTTTGACCTAAGTAATAAAGAAAGTGGCATAGTGGTGCAAGTTATGTAAGAGCAGCAGAAGTGTTGTGTTTTCAGGACAACAACACCAAGTTGTAAAGTGTACAAGTGTTCAAGTGTGCAGGTGGAGTAGTGCAGGCGGCCATTGTGGGTCCAGTGTCCAGGATGTTATGTAGCTGAGGGTGGGAGGGGGGAGAGGAGGGAGAGAGTTCAGCATCCTTACAGCTTGGTGTATGAAGCTGTTGGTGAGTCTGGTAGTGCGGGAGCGCAGGCTTCTGTACCTCTTCCCAGAGGGCAGTAGATCAAACAGATCGTGATGTAATGTTGTACTTTGTTACAAATTATTTGGGTAATCCATCTGATAAATTGTGTTTTTCTTTTTATACTTAGTACCTTTATGAATTAAAGTGTATCATTAAGGTACCTTTTTCAATGTCATTACTCTGACATTCGACATTAGTCGACCATAAATTTAGGCAATGGGCACATTGTTAGGGGTTGACACTTTGTATAAGATTTCTCCACATTACTTGATCCAAATTCTGTGATTTTTGTTGAATAAATGTTGTACAATTATGTAATTTCGTATCAAAGTGGAAAGGTGGTTTTCATAAGTCGGTGGGCGGTGGTAGTGTAGTGGTTAAGGAGCTGGGCTAGCGTGCAGTAGCCTGAAAGTTGTCGGTTCAATTCCCGGCTTCCACCGTTGTGCCCTTGAGCAAGGCACTTAACCCCAAGTTGCTCTGGGGACAATGTGATCCCTTGTAATATAGCCGACATATGTAAGTCACTTTGGTTAAAAAGTGTCTGCTAAATGTAATGTAATGTAATGTAATAAGTCAGCGGCGTTAGTTTGAGCACATAATTGACGTTTTGTTTACATGTGTTCAATGTAAGTCAATGGGAGCCGGAAATCCATAAATAGCGGCGTCCAAAGAATCTTTTGCCGGACATCATTACGGCGGTAGGGGAGGACTCCACGCAAAAAGGAAAACATGTTACACTAAAGACACTAACTTTACACTAATAACGACATAAACCCCCCAAATGTTAGCTCTCGTATCCCAGGCATGCCTTTCGCGGGAGAACGCTATGCAATGTCTTGTGCGCCGACGTTACAATATGTTTATTTCCTCATGTGTGGCCCTAATACTCCGTCGTAGGCTACAGCAGTTGTCCATGGATGTTTCGCCATTTGAAGGAAATTATTTTGAAAACGACAATGTCATGCTTGTCCGTTCGACTGAACAGAGCGAGATAAAGTAGTAGGCCTACGCTATTTTGTGATTTGTGACAGATCTGTGGGAATTTATCAAAGAGATAGCTTACCTTTTCCGAACACTGCGATGGAATGCAGAACTTCCCAAAGGCACAACGTTTTTCAGTAATTTGCTGAATTGCGAACAGCAGTTAGACAAGATGACAAGTTGGAAATAACTGAAAATGCCTAACTGCAGGCAAAGATTGTTAAGCCGGAGCAAGATACTTCATCGGGAGCAACTTCCGGGAACCCGGATCGCACAAGGGGGGGTCAAAATCCCCCTTTATGCAGAACAGAGGCAAAGATTGTTAAGGCGGAGCAAATTATGCTGTGCCCATTCTTATTAATTGCCCTAATCCACCTAAATCAGAGTGGAGACACATGGAATTTGGACAGACAGCTCTCATCTCAGTACGAGTAAAGAACTAGTCTCCCAAAGTAATGGAGAAACAGGTCTATTTGAGGTAAAGGGGGTAAGGGGTAACAAAAAGCAACAATCTCAACAACAATCTCAAAGCATGTCAAATATAACGGTTGCATCATGTTTTGTAGCGTGTTAAACAACTGGAGCAGGCACTTGAAAAGGAAAAAGAGGTAAACAGAAGAATATTGTGGCATAATAAGACATGATGATGCTTTTAAAAAACAATAGCACACTCTTCTAATGGTTCTACGTGTTTCGTAGCGAGCTACTCAGCTGGAGACAGCTCTTCAGAAGGAGAAGGATGAGAAATGGCAGCTGAGTATGACATTACACAAAGAAAAGAAAACAAAACAGTTAAAGACAAAACAGCTGTGGAAGGCCAGGAAGACCAAAAAACAGATTTGTCAAAAAGTCAAAAACCTCCAATCAAAGTAGGCAATGGTTTATAATGTAATTACAATATAATTATGATAGTAAAGAACAGTACAGGCAACACGGTCACTTATTTCTCATTTCATTTTTCTCAGATTAAAATCTGAGAAAAAAAAAAAAATTGGCAGAGGTACTTCAGGGTCTTCCAGACAAGACCAGAGAATTTGTTATGGTGCAAGCAAAGTACCATGGCTCCCGGCCTCAGTATTTTTTTGGGCGCATATATTTTGGGGTCATTTACCCTTCTTAATTCAGCCCCAATCCTGCAAAGGACAAACTTTGGGACTGTAATTTCCTCCAGCAGTAATGCATGCTCAGGGTGAGCATTTGCAAATTCATGGAATGTGTTTGCCTGCTTTATTTTTTGCATTAATTTTTGTTTCAATTTTTGTTGTGACCAATAAAGGGGAATGCCCTCAGCCACCTCTGACTCCAGCTGCTGCACGATCTTGAGAAATAAATCAGACGGCTTAATAAGACCAGCGGTTGATGTGTGTTTTTTATGTTCAATGAACATCCCCCTGTCTCCTTTGGTGTATGAGTGGTCTTGTGATGTTTTCAGAAGGAGCTCCTGGCAGGTGGAACATGATTCTAAATCTGGGTCCTTAGACGCCACGTTGAGGAGCCATCCAGCGATGTATATCAAGACCTCCTGTTGTACACAATCACCTACCATGATGTCCTCCCCTTCCACTCCAGCCAAAGAGTCTACTGGAAGATCTGCCACATCTCCTATGACAGACTGGATGACGGTGTTGAAATGTGAATATATGGTAATTATGTAATTTCAATTATTTAGACATGATTATACTAAGACACTCTCCTTGACCATGTAGCTTTGTTATCATTGATGAGAGAAAACAACATATCTGTACAGATGTCTTTACATAATTACATACGTGGCAATCAGGTGTGCTTTGTTGAAGTCCTGATGGCCCTGGGCCCTCTGTGTTCCCATCCAGGAGCGGTGTTGCGGTGTCCGGCAGGCAGTTGCCCTTGTCGGATTGGAACAACTCCGTGACCGAAGCACTTTTGAGGGCGGCTGCAAATTCCCTACTCGTAGGGTTGTAACGGTGACCTCCTTTTCCCCGGATGACAGAGAACAGATTCTGTATAGGAAGGTTTGTATAGGAAGGTTTGTATGTTATTGCAACTTATCACCCGGTTGCCACTATAGGCGATAGTCATGACTTCATAGCATGCAAAAGAAACAAGTGGTTCCGTTTAAAAAAGAAGCCAACTTTTTGTTTTACAACTTTCTTTGGCCCTATAACAGTGATTGTGTGGACAGTTAACTTGTTTACAGTTGATTCCATTGTTACTTATTGTCATCATACATACTTCAATGCAATCCTGGTTCAGCTTTGCTGTACAAAGGAACCGGATATTATTTTTGTCCATCTGTCTCCATAGGGAAAGGGTGCTTCTTATTGACAGCACCAGGCCCCACTGGCATGGAGGTATGAATGCTTGTCTGAAATCACATTTGAAAGTAAGTTGCAAATTGATTAAAATTATTTTGTGCTTCTTATTTTAGAGAGATGTGTGTGTTTGGTGGTGGAGGAGGATCACAACCTGAACTCCCAAGTTGGAATTTGGGCTATTTGCTCCTGTAGGTACTGTACTTGGACAGAACTTCCCTTCTGCAAGGGGCGCCGCCAAGGATTTGGATCCTTGCAGTGTCTGGGGAAAAATATATTTCAGATGTGAATGTTGTATGTGACTTTACTACTATGATCAGTGTTTGACACTTCTGGGACCACTATGTGACCGATGGGTTTAGATTGGCATGTTAGTTATACCTTGAATTGAGGATGTCAAATAGCCTATTCATCTCCTCAGAAAAGTCAGCTGTGGTCATGGCCTCAACAGGCAGCATTCCTAAGTAATGACACCATATCATTTTTAGTTTGCAATGTCTATTAGGATATACCCATTTGTGCTGTATTCTCCTCACCTGCTGACAGTGTGACTGAACACCTGTGTGGCCAGCCGGACACGCATGTTCATAAATGGGGGTAGATTGATGTGCCGTTCAGTTAATTTTGGTGCCAGTCAGAGTATTCTGCCGGTCCACTTGGAAAAATTGTTCCAAATGTGCCCATTTGGCAGATTTGTCTGCAATCTGTGATAACATATAATCTTTGTCACTATTTTGATATTACTTGATTTCTGAGTTCTGTGTTGAAAGATCTGTTATTGGCAAATCATGGCTATACAATTTCAGTGGAAATTTTATTGGACACTTTTCACCAACCTTAACTCCTTAAATGTCTCTTCATGTTTCGGATGGACTTAATCAGGTGTGGCACATCAAACATGATTGGAATTTGAGTTCCTCTCACTGAGCTGCAATGTGCCACAGATGACGTGTCTCTCCAATTTAGGCTTGCTCCCAGGAGTTTAAGTGTTTTTATATTGGTGGCAGACTGGTCGCACACTACAGCCAGGACCTATGATTGACACACAGTGGTTTTACCCAATCTATTTTGTTTATTTTAAATGTATTTGCTTGGTCATAATTCAGTATGTGTTGTGATTATTAAACCTGAGTGTTGTACTCCAACTTACAGAAAATCCAATGGCTTGTAGCCTCTCCACTGCCTCGGACACAATGTCCACCATGTCTGCTGGGGACAGGGCAGATTTTGCCAGGAAATAGCCTATGGCCTGTAGATGAGTGAAGGTATTACCGTGTAAATGTAGTCATGACTAAAATGTTGATTGTAAGTTGTACTTAATTCACCATGACTTACTTGCTTCCATTTTGATGCAAGCCCGCGAGCCATCAGGACCATGCAGTGGTCAGCCATTTGACCTTTGGGAGTAATGCCCTCCACACAGTCTGCACCTGCATTATACTCCTGTAGCCTCTTTATAGCCATCTCATCAAAGACCAGACTCACTGCCCGCTCATGCACCTCAAGATTATGAGCTACTGTGCCCATATGTGACAGTACTGTCTCCAAAAACCCTGGCTGTACACAGGACAACAGTGTTACAGAATGAAGCAAGGAACAGTAGGTTTTTATTTAGATTTTGTTTGGTTTGTGTGCAGTCTGTGTGTATTTTCTTTATGTTTATTGTTTTGTAATGTTCATCTCCTTACTCTGAATTGGCCCACAAGTTTTTGGAGGAAGCGAAATAGTGTCGTGGGTGACGGCAACACAAATTGCTTCCTCAGTAGCTTGTAAGCGCTTGGGCTCTGATGCCGTATTTCGAGCCCAAGCTTCTTGAGGGCTTCTGGGAAACTCTGAGGCCGGGAGCCATGGTACTTTGCTTGCACCATAACAAATTCTCTGGTCTTGTCTGGAAGACCCTGAAGTACCTCTGCCAATTTTTTTTTTTTTTTTTCAGATTTTAATCTGAGAAAAATGAAATGAGAAATAAGTGACCGTGTTGCCTGTACTGTTCTTTACTATCATAATTATATTGTAATTACATTATAAACCATTGCCTACTTTGATTGGAGGTTTTTGACCTTTTGACAAATCTGTTTTTTGGTCTTCCTGGCCTTCCACAGCTGTTTCGTCTTTTAACTGTTTTGTTTTGTTTTGTTTTCTTTGTTTAATGTCATACTCAGCTGCCATTTCTCATCCTTCTCCTTCTGAAGAGCTGTCTCCAGCTGAGTAGCTCGCTACGAAACACGTAGAACAAGAGTGTGCTATTGTTTTTTAAAAGCATCGTCATGTTTTATTATGCCACAATATTCTTGTTTACCTCTTTTTCCTTTTCAAGTGCCTGCTCCAGTTGTTTAACACGCTACAAAACATGATGCAACCGTTATATTTGACATGCTTTGAGATTGTTGTTTTTTGTTACCCCTTACCCCCTTTACCTCAAATAGACCTGTTTCTCCATTACTTTGGGAGACTAGTTCTTTACTCGTACTGAGATGAGAGCTGTCTGTCCAAATTCCATGTGTCTCCACTCTGATTGATTTAGGTGGATTAGGGCAATTAATAAGAATGGGCACAGCATCATTTGCAAGGCGCTTCCGTTTGTTCTGTAACAGTAAGTTTGCCTCATTAGAGATCTTATAGAGCATTGCTTTATTCAAATGTTGGCCCACTTCTTGGTCTGATTAATAAAATGCACTATCAAAAGGGAGCTGTGTCTCTTTATTCACTCAGATGATCATTTGTACAGTTAGTGGCAATTTCTAACAATGCAAAACTGAAAGTTACCATTTGATAAATCATGTCTCTTTCGAAATGTGCCTCACAAACACCATACCCTCCCATGGTGAGCTCATTGTGAGTGGCATTTAATGACAGGTCTGCCCGTCTTATGTTTATCAGCCACCGTTTTCTCCTGCAAATAGGTAGCAATGGTAAGCATTATTAAGAAAGGCAAGGCAAGTTTATTTATATAGTGTTTGCTTTTTTTTTTTTTCAAGCATTTTCTAGATATATAAGTTGACCCTCAATTACATATGCCTACTCCTAAACATATAGCAGTCTTACAATCTAAGGTAGGTCAAACTTATGAAATGAGCCTATTGAACGTTTTCTTCTGCTTAAGATAGATAGATACTTTATTGATCCCCAAGGGGAAATTCGAGGTCTTAAGGATTTAAGTTGTGCTCTTTGTGAACATCTTAGTGCGCTGTCATTTCCATAGACCTAAAAACAACGAGAATGGGTCCCTCTATGCATCACAACTGCATCAGATCTGTCATGTCACTTACCTCTCGTCATCCCTAGGGAACGAAAACACCGAGCATTCCCCTTGCGTGTTATTGCAGGCAATTGCTGCACACAATTTGGGCATTTTAATGCGATATTTGCAATTTGATCTTCACTCAAAGCAGAGAAAGCTAACTTAAATGGTCACAAAAACAATCGTACCGCTCTTTTCCAGAATGTATCTTGGCGGTCTTTCAAGCATTCTAATATGAAAAAAATATTAATATTGCCGCTCTATCAACTATAATCTTTCCGCTCCTTCAAGCATTTATTCATTCTAAAATTCAAAAAAACACACAAAACATGGAAACTTTCAAGGGATTTAATAAAAACATCAATGAAATAATTTACAAACTTTATAGAAAATATGTCACTGCTCACATTAAGTTACCCCAGCGCCACCTCATCGTTAGAAGTTGCTAGCAGGATTTGGTTTAGCTGACCGGCGAATGTGTTGTCAAGGTAGAGCGTACGTAGCAACCATCTAACAGCAGCAGAATAAATAACTGGCGCACACCTCATATAAGGTCGATTTTCTCCAGACTGGAATGCTCAAAAATGCTAAAAATGTACTTGAAATGTTCAGAAGGGGTTGGGGATCATGAAAACGTGCCCAAAGTTCACATTCCTAACTCTATAGAACTAAGATCTTAGCATATGTGGTGAAATTCTGAGCTATGCCCATAGACTTCAATGGAGCAGTCGCTGCCTCTGCTCTGCATAAAGGGGGATTTTGACCCCCCCTCGTGCGATCCGGGTTCCCAGAAGTGGCTCCTGATGAAGTATCTTGCTCCGCCTTAACAATCTTTGACCAGAGCCCGTCTACGGAGAGCCTGGCCACTCCGTATTAAGTCCCATTGTACCGAATTGTGGTTGCAGTTCCACCAGATTTCCACTGGGGGCAATTGCCATGAGTGCAGAATGAATGGGAGTCAATGGAGCTAGACGGCTAAATTTGTGTCTTTCACCTGATTGTCGTTGACAAATCTCAGATTTGATTGTAGTTTGTATAACTTCAACATGGGTTATAGGTCAAAAGTTGAATGAGCGAGTACTTATGTCCTTTTGATTTCTTACAGTTTGGGTCATTGTTGCCCAAAACACACTAGCATTGTGCTAATGAGCGACATCATTGACACGTTTGAAAGGCTTTTAGAACAATTAAGTGACTTTAAAAATATAATACTCATTACATTACATTACATTACATTACATTTGGCTGACGCTTTTTAACCAAAGCGACTAACAACATGGTAAACAGTAAGTTTTTAGAACAATTCTCACAATTTTTTAGGACAGTTTAAAAAAAACATTAGAGTACAGTAAGAATAAGTCGTCGGTGAGTGCTGTTTTTAACAGTTACTTGTCAGTTTAAAAACGGCTGGTGAGTGCTAGGATCAGTAAGACTTGTTGTAAGTGTTGCTATGAGAGTAGGTGTTCTCTAAAGAGCTGGGTCTTCAGGAGTTTTTTTGAAAGTGGAAAAGGATGTCCCTGCCCTTGTAGGAACTGGCAGTGTGTTCCACCAACGAGGAACAACAGATGAGAAAAGTTTGATTGGCTTGAGCGTGCCGGTGGTAGAGCTAGGCGTCGCTTAGTCAGAGGAGCGCAGCGTCTGGAGGTAGTGTAAGTCTGTATGAGGGCATTCAAGTAGGTGGGAGCAGAACCGGAGACTACTTTGTAGGCAAGCGTTAGAGACTTGAATTTGATGCGGGCATACCATAGGTACATACTCAACCAAGTGTATTTTCTTTGCCTCCCCTTTCGAATACAATATTCAAATTACTTGAAAAAAAAAATTATATCCCGAAAAAGTGGATTTTGAGGGGTACAGCTCCATAGACCTCCATGCATTCTGCACTCGTGGAATGGCCCTCATGTGGAACCACAAAAGGAACTGCAACCAGTTCAGAAACCGGAAGTTTTCCCGAGAGTGGCAGTTCTCCCTTATTAGACATTCTCTGCTTTGACCGAGGCACATTATCACTTCCATGAAGCAATCTGCTTCGCACAATGTATCGGAGCGTATCAAAGTTGTAAGGTCACGTGACTGATGGCGTCTGAAGCTTCGGACGCCACTGAAAAGTTTAAATGGGACATTTGACACAGGGGCACCGGTGCTTGTATCAAACCCCTAAAAAGCGTTACGGGTTCGATAAACCTTTAAAGTCCCCAACACATATGTTTTTGTTGCACAAGCACCCTTCTAAAATTGTAGCCCTACACAAGCACTTCACAATCCCCATTGTACACAATGCCCCATGTTTTCACAATGCCCTTTATATGTTTTCTGTTATCTGACACTACTGTGGTCATCTACAGCAATTAGCCTACGTTATTTTGCCATTCGTTTTTGCAAAACATCAAATGAAGTCTTAAACACAACCACAATAGAGAAGCATGCAATATCAAATAATGCTAACTCATGGCAATTATGAACATGGCGGGATTTGAACCATCGCTGCGTCGTATATCTAACACGCTACCACCCTCCCAAGGCCATTTTAAGATTTTCATGGAAACATAGCATTATTTAAAACCAAGCACATTACATTTTCAATTCAAATTATTAGAAGCATATCAAAACTATAATGTTTATTCCAATGACTGTAGGCCTAATAGTTTTTATTCACAAGGGAACAGAACACGTTGTCTCTCCGCTTTGTTTTACCAGTGTCAGAGAAGGGCCATTTGGTCGGCATGTGGCTTTGTCTGTGATATGAGAGCCGCCGTTATGTCTGCTAACCACCAGCTGTCATTGTTTTGTATTCGATGCTTTGACACTTCGAAACACTTACGATACAATCAGGAAGAACCTTCCAAAGCCTCATGGGGCTTCATTCGCCCAACCCTAATGAATGGTGGAGGCTAGGCTAGTAAATCCGGCCAATTCATAGATTTTAAAGCATGGCCTACGTTTTTTCGTTGAAGCTATCCTACTTTTATTGTATTGTTAATAGGTCATCCTACTTTTATGTAGTTGATTTGGCTGAAGGAGTACTGTTGTTGCTTGGTTACTTTTTGCAAAGCATCTGTATTGAGAGAGGCAAATGTTTTACAATTGCTAGCAATTGGAACTCTTGAACGCTGGTTCTAGCTCTAGTTTTGCAGCTTATGGTAGTATAACTCAGGTAGCCTATGTTGACAGAACAGTTAAACATAACAGCCAAATCGAAATGGTAGCCTATGCCTCGTGTCCATTTCGGGCATGTGTGATTGTTGTTGGACTATTCAAGAAGTGAGCGCAAGTGTGTGCGCATGGCGCGCCACCCTCGTCATACCAGTCTTTGTGAAAACCGACGACGACGAGTTCTGACAGTAGGACGTCACCGCGCCTGTATACAGCGATGATCAGAGAGACCAATACGCACGTTTGTTCCATCAGTGATAGCAGACCTCAAGTCTCACGCATTGAGCGTGAGACACACGCATTTCAATGACTTCACACACTCAAACGCCACACATGGCATTTCTCACTCCGAGAAATTATTAACCAATTGCTCGCACAGACATTTATAAGGGCTATATTTTACAAACGTGTCACACAACGTTGCTGTCTGTGCGCTAGAGCTGCTGAGTTACTAACCTATCGGCCAATCAGAAAATAGGATTTCTCAACCAATCAGGAAATAGTTTTGTTTTGTTGCCCGGCGAACTCTGAGTTTCAGTTTCGTGACCAGTCTCGGCCTTCGGTGAATGCATAGCGGAGGTGGTAAACCATAGACATAATATACATAGACGCCGCATCGACCGCTACTCCTTACTAAGCTGACGAGATTTGGAGCCGCCATCTTGGACCGGTCATCCACTCCACTCAGTGTAATCTGTTTGGCGGTGAGATGAGCTGTCAGCATTTAATTAATCATATCTCACTGAATACCGAACAGATTCTCACAGCGTTTTTTGCTGCAATGATACAGGACACATGATTTAGCGTATTTCAATATTCATAGTGGGTTTAACAGTAATAGAATATTCTGATATATGATATAAAGTGACCTGATGTCCGATATCAAAACTGGGAACATAATCCATGTTTGACAGCATAGACAAAACTAGTTTGATACAAGTTTAATGAGTTAAATATAGTTCAGTTTACAGAAAAGTTCCATCAACAGCATTATTCACAGTCCACAGAAAGGTTCCATAAACATTTAAGTGAGATCAGTGCCATTCAGACATCTGAGGGGTATTCCAAGTAGGCCTATGTGGTTTGGTGACAAACTTGGGTAAATTGACTCAGAATAAGTTGTAAACCTCCCAGTAGAAAAGCTGTATGATACAGGAAACATGGTTGTGTGTATTTTAATATTCATAGTGGGCTTAACAGTAATAGAATATTCTGATATATGATACATTATAAAGTGATGACATCCAATATAAAAACTGGGAACATAACTAATCCACGTTTGACAGCATAGACAAAAACTGGTTTGATACAAGTTTTAATGAGTTAAATTTACAGAAAAAAATCCATTAACATTTTCAGTTCAGTGCCATCAAAAATAAAGTGATGAACAGACATTGGTGTGGCATAAGGGAAATGGAGTAACTGGGTTCAATATCAACAGCATTTGTTAGACAAGTTCCATAAATATTGTAAAGTGCAAGTTTGTAGGTTTGTTTCTGATCCTTAAAAACAGACATTGGTTTGGCATAGTAAGTGTAACAGTTCATCAATTCAAGACAAAAGGTGACTTGTCACTTGTACAGTGTCAATGGGTTCATCAACAGCATCTGTTATTTACAGTTCACAGAAAGGTTCCAGCCCCAATGAAGAGATTAAATAAAAAGGAATTAAGAAACATTTTAGAAACTGCTAAGATCAACCCGTTCCTTGCAATCAGTAAAGAATCAGGGAGTGTCTTCACAGGCTCAGTGAGACAGAGTTACCGTCATGCAGTTGGTTCTATGATTTCGACAACTGGTGCATGTCATTTTGTATGTTCCCACCTTGCTAAAATTACTTGGGTACACTTTGGCTGAGAACAAAAGTGCTTCAGACAGCAAGTGGGCAAATAAGATGGCATAGTAAACTGGGTAAACTCCATAAAAGAGGACTGAGTCAACCAGACGATGGGAAAATGGGACAGAGAGTGGCGAATGCAGGTGATGAAGGTGGAGCTCATAAATCAAACATTCAGTCACAGTGTAGCAGATGCCCTGCAGTACTGCAATGAAGAGCTGCACCTTCCTCAGTTCCAGGGGTGTGAGGAGACCGTTCAGTTCATTCACAGTCTTCTTGAACAAGGCAGTTGTTCTGGAGATACAAAATAATAAATAAATGAATGAAGAGGCATCTTATTCTTGTTAGGGTAAATGACATGTGAATAATACAGTGTTGGGCAAGCTACTTCGAAATTTTAGTGAGCTAAACTATCAGTTACTCTGCCATGAATAAAACACTACACAAAACTACCACCCAGTCAAATGTATTAGTAGCCTAACACAAACACAGCAGTAGGCTAGTTCACTACATAGGAAGCTACTTTAAATTGAGCTAATTTCACATGACAAGAAAAGTGTAGCTTGTCTGGCTAAGCTACTTGATAAATAAAAGAAGTTGAGCTATTGAAAAGTTACTTTATTCAGGAAATAGTGAGGCTACCACCAACACACTTAGGCTACAAGTAGCAGCTAGCGACTGCCCAATAGGCTAGTCTGTGCCACTTGTGTAAAATTCGCCGGCCAAATCTAGTATGATTTATTTCTACAATTCTTGTGTCAGTTGTAATCTAAGTCAGTGTTATGGAATATGACTTATCAAGTCTCAGTTCATAGCGGGTGAACACCGAGTAAACATAGCCTAGCTAGATGGCTCACGATTTTCATACAGTAATATCAAAGATTGCTCCTTCTCAGCTCTCTGGTAATATTCTATTCACAAAATACAACCAATAATGCGGTTATGTTAAATCTTACTTGTGAAAAGTAAATCCCAGTATGGTCCGCCGATTTGAGAAGGAACATGCTGCACAGTGCTGTTATCTTGTGTCTTCTGCTGCAGCGCAACGAGGAGTATGACCGGTCCAAGATGGCGGCCGCATTTCTTGTTCCAGCAGCCAATGCAGCGTCTATGTATATTATGTCTATGTGGTAAACGAGGTGGAGTTGAAAAAAAAACAACTGGAGATGGAAGAGAACAGGATAATCAGGTAATAACTTCATTCATTTCAATCTCTCATTAGTTACTATAGTTTTCCTACTCGTTTTTTAAGAACAATATAATTTAAGTGTTCGTTTGAATAGTAGCTTATTGCATAGCCTATTGTAGGTCACTTTTAAAATCATGTCATATTATATAATTATATCCTGGCCATGGATGCATTAATCATTGCATCTGTATTAAAAAATGTCGGGTAAAAAGCAATTAAGCTTTTTCTTCACCCTCTCATTCACCCTGAGTGGAAAGCCCCCTAAGTCCAGGTTAGTGGATGCTCAGAGGTGGTGAAAAGGCCCATTATTAAATTGTTAGTGCCATGTGTCAAATCTTTTCTTTTGCAAATCTGAGCAATTATAAATTATACTTTTGCCCGGTCAGGTCACATTTCTATTGTTTTATTACACAAAGATGGTTTTTGCCTTGACACACTGCCTTGTATCGCCAGTACAGTGAGAGTCCTAGTGGGCCTCCGTAGTCTCCCGCCCCCTCTAATCTATCAATTTTTCATATTCATATTTCGCTGTGCCCTTCACCTCTTCCCTGTCTCTGTCACTCTGGGGAAGAGGTATGTTATCTGTCTATCCCTCCTTTCATATTATATTAAATATCTTCACCCTATACTGTCTTTCACTACTATCATAACTATCACTTTACCTATATTTACTTTCTGTACACTTTGTTTTATCTATTATGGAGCTTTCTTGTTTATTTCTTTATATTTTGTACTTTTGTGTCACATGGTGTAAAATGAACCTGTGACTAGCCTGTGGCTGTAGCCTGTACCCTGTATAATGCTACTGTATGTTGTTAGCGATCGCTAGTACTTAGCATGCTATTTATAATTCACCACAGGAGTTGGGGGAAGGAGAACCTACTGCCTGCTTCACTGTATTGTCCCTATTGTTTTGCAGGTGTGTCATTGTTTTCTGTTTGTTTATCACTTTGTCATGGTGTTATTTTGCTGTAACCTTGTACAGCTAATTAGCATGCTAGCTAACTAAGTTAGCCATACTAGCTAGCTACTTCCATTAGGTCTCTATCAGGAGCTAGGCTAGGTAGCATAGTTTAATGGTTAAATCCTAGCGACTAGTTGTGTTAACCTTTTAAATGTAATGATTGATGTTACTTTTATTTTATATCTAGTATTTTGTATTTAGTATGTTTTGTGTGGGTTACCTGTGCTTTTGCCCTGTCTCTGTCACTCTGGGGAAGAGGAGTTGGGGGAAGGAGAACCTACTGCCTGCTTCACTGTATTGTCCCTATATTGTTTTGCAGAGAATAAAAGCCCGCGAATACATCGTCATCCCGTGTCACGTCAGTCACTCAAAAACAGCAAATCACAACGCAGAGTGTATTCCACCGATCACACTGGCAATCGAATGCTTACTGCATATGAACCCCTTCCCAGACAGCACACATACATCTGCCCGATGTCGGTTTCAGATCAGCATGGAATCCTCCCGTATAATAATGTCGCAGGAGTATCGGGCTGAAGTCGCTTCCATGTATGTTGGCTTTTTTGATCGTTCCTACAATCCAAAGCAGATCCCGCTATCTGTTTTTTTTTACCCCAGCTTCCATGTATGTTGGCTTTTGATCGTTCCTACTACCCAAATGCACAGATAAATGCATCAGCCAAAGTTCCCAAAGCAAATATAGGCTACGTTTCAGTCCCAACTTTCTCTAGTCACTTCCAGAGTTCGTGTTTTGGCCGGCGTTAAGCGCTAGTTGTAAACGCTTAGCGTGCTTCGCCTCTGCTTGATTGAAATATCAGCTGAGGTAATGCTAATGGGTTTGAAATCTATTTCTCCGAGCTCGGTAGTGGTTCTCTGCATCTATGACAATTCCTTAACAGCAATCGGTAAGGGTAGACTTTAAAGATGTGTGGGATAATTTTTATTTTTCTCATTGAATGTTTAGATACCTTATATACATGTAGTGAAATCTAATTGTCATCTCCTTACTCTGACCCTTGTGTTTTCTGAAACTCCAATGTTGGAATGTTTAGTTAAATTAACCCCTGTGTCACCGAACTGTGGGTAACCCTCAGGATGGGGGGTCGTAAACATTTCTTATCTCTGTTAAAATACCAGATGGTTAAGTGATCACTGCAGGGTGACAACTTGTGATTTTCCATGGGTGTGGGGTAAGGGTATAAGAGTTGGCTTCACCCACAGATGTGTGGGCTTGTTACTTTGACATTTCATGTGTGTAACATGCTCCCGGCGTCGTGAATAAAGCTGCAGTCTCACACCAGTTGTCTTGGATTAATTCTGACCACAGATGATTGTAAACTTGATAGAAGTGTTGCGGTGAATTAATTGTTGTTTTTGTCTCTTGCAGGAGAAGAACCTGATTTTTGGGGGAACATTTTCTAACAGCAATTTTTCATCCTTCAGACTTTTTTAAACATTAAATAAAATGAATTGAAAATATTTCTGGCATCTTTCTTGTGTCTTTATATCAACAAACACACACCTACACACACCCACTCAAATCTAAAAGCCAGCATCAATATTCTTCACTCCCTTGTGACAGAGAATTATCAATGTAGTGCTTCTTCAATTAGATTCATTATGGCAGATGCTTTCCATAAATTATTGAACAGTAACAGGTTTGGAAAGCTGTGTTGGCTGTAATAGAAGAGTTGTAACTAAATCACCCCAGAACTTGAGAATTATTTATTTTCTTACTTTACATTTAGATAGATAGATAGATAGATAGATAGATAGATAGATAGATAGATAGATTATTGATCCCCAGGGGAAATTCAAGAATTATAGAAGAATTATAATTCAAGAAGAAGAGATTTAGTGTACACTGCCTGAAGATTCCGCTGTCTCCCTCATCGACGAGACAAAAACAAATGCATTGTTCAATGTAACATTTCAAAATCACTCCTGAAGTCTGTGTGTGATACTATGGATTCAATCTGAAGTAAATTACTTTTACAGACTTGGGTATGAGACTAGGGACTGGGGATGCTTGCTTATTTAGCCTTTTGTGAATATGTAAGCACTTTAAAAATGGCTCACTATTTGGCAATTCATTTTTAGTAGTGATAACTCAACTTGTCTCCTTACATCGTATTACCAATGTTCAATATGGAAGGCCAGTAATAAAAAAAAGGATGCTCTTGCTCTCTTCCTAATATGAGGAATCAATTGAGCTTGAGGCATTTCTGACATGCAAACCTGACCTAACCACCTGCCCTGGTGGCAGACCCATCATTTAGATGAACTAATCCCTCCTCACCCAAAAACATTTAATCATCCCCATAATTTTCATTGTGGTCATTTTCATCATCCCCATCACCCCACAATATGGACATTAAAATCCCCACACCAAATTATTTTCCCAGACAAGTCCTTCCAAATTCCTTCAAGTTGTCTCAATTCCAATGGCCTGCATGGGTTATACAAGTTACTGTAATAATCAAGATTTTTCCTGATAGACCAGACTTCAACAATAATATATTCCAATTCATCTCCTTTCCTTACTTCTCTGAACTGGAGCCCCCTCTGTATGCGATGATGTGGGGCTATTTTAATTTCAAAGGCCAAGGGAACTTTATAAGGATGCATATCCTTATTCCCTGAAATAACTGGCCTTTAACAATACAAATCTGCCTGCTTCTATAGGAATTTAACATAGGGGTATGTATAGGCCCTGTTTTTTTTTTTTTGAGGAAGAACATTTATTTATTAACGATACATTATTCATTCACATTTTTTTCACAATTTCCAAAATCTGATTTCTACGTAAACAATCTATATGGGAATTTAACATAGGGGTATGTATACGAAAAAGATACAGTTTCAGTGTTCAATGGGAGAAATATATAATGGAGAAATCTCTGAGGTAAATTGTCGTATCATAATACAGAACTCTCGGATTGCATTCTAATCACATATTTGTGACCGTACACCCAGAGCCTTATCTATCTATAAGGCTCTGCGTACTCCTAACAGGTTCCTCTTTTTACTTTAGCATGTGTATGAACAGGGTATGTAAACTTATGAGCACAACTGTACGTTTCCTTTCTGCACAGAAATGTCCATAGCCTCATCATCTGGTTTATTATTTAATTTATTTTTCTTGCGTTTGGGCCTACCATCCAAACCAGCGCTCAGATTCATTCATCCTACACTTCATACTCCATACACTTCTCACAAGCAACTCCAATGGTATTCACCATTTAAAAGCTCTTGGACTCTTGGAATCCAAAAATGACAACTTTTTTCATGTAGTGCTTTACATTTTCAGATTAATCTTATTATGTCTCAATTAAATTTGATCCAAAATGCCCCCCCCTCCACTTTTGGTGCTACCCTGACCTCTGGCAACATATTGGGTACTGAAATATTCACAAGAATCTATAAATGTAATCTTCATGTTGTATTATCCAATATTACAGTAGTTGTACAGATGTATAGTCTATATTATACACACTCATTGAACCAACAAAATAAATGCAAAAATAGAGACTTTTTTGTAATTATTCCATATTTTGTGTAGTCAGTCTATATCAGAACACCTGACATACAGTTTAAATAGTCCAAAAGCAACCTCAAATTGTTACCTTTCATTTGAAACCAGGATTATGCTTCTACACAAAGGGCTTCATGTGCAGTAAGCATTTGATGTATGCATTTTGGATAACCAAAAGTCCTACGGGGAGTTTTAGGCATTTTACAAAATGCATGAAAATACCTTGGCAAATAATGGTAAAGCACTCATATTTTCATTCTATATTGATCTGCTTTTGCACACAGCTTCACAAGACCGGGTACTAGGGCTCAATTGTGTTTCTAAGTGATATCAAGTGACCTAAAGGGCTGAATTGTGGTTAGGTCAGAGACGCTTGCAATCCGGTAGAAAGAAAAAAATATATTCTAGCCTGTAACTCTTTGTCAGTACATCACACAGTTATTTTGACTATTTCCTACGAAAACTACAGGTTCTCAGCCTTCTATAGAGGTCCAACATTTGATGGTAGGCCCCAAAAGAGGTGGGAACAATGTCCTTGTAAATAGGCACAGTGCAATTTCAGGCAAAAACTTGAAATTTGTATTGGAATTCATGTGGTTAAATTGGAATTCATGTGTTTTTTTGTTTTGTTTTGTTTTTGCTGAATCTTGTAGATGTATGCCTAGCTCTTTAAGATTAGGAGGGTGCCCGTGATATCCCTTCGAGCAATTCCATGAAACTGTTGCTTTAACTGTTGCTTGTTGTGTTGCTTTAAGTCTGATATTTTATTTTATACCAGTTTAGTTCAGACATATTCTAAGGGGTTGATAAAGTAGAAAAGTTTGCTATATCACTTTTAAGATGTCAGCAGCATGGTATACCAACTTTTAAAAGAAACTACAAGGCATATTATTGAAAACGTATCCCCAAGGGAGAAGAATTACTTTTTTTTTCTGATTGGCAGGCAGGAGCTATGCACTGTCTAGCGTTGGTTATCTTAAAGGTTCTGTGAGTTCTCTATCATGGTGTAGCACACGAGACCTACTCTTCAAGTAAGATGGTTTGATGAGATGTTCTTTTTTTCTATAAGTATAAGTATAAATACTCTTTTGATCCCATTAGGGAAATTTGGTCTCTGCATTTATCCCAATCCGTGAATTAGTGAAACACACTCAGCACACAGTGAACACAGTGAGGTGAAGCACACACTAATCCCCTGCTACAACAGCGCAGTGAGCTGCCTGCTACAACAGCGGCAACCCTCGGTTACGGGGAGCAGTGAGGGGTTAGGTGCCTTGCTCAAGGGCACTTCAGCCATTCCTACTGGTCAGGGTTCGAACCGGCAACCCTCCGGTTACAAGTTCGAAGTGCTAACCAGTAGGCCACGGCTTCTATGACTGTTTTACTCTTTTAATGTCTCTCTCTCCCTCTCTCTCTCTCCCTCTCTCTGTCTCTGCTTTGTGGGTTCTTATCTCTCTTTCTCTGTATCTTTGTCTGTCTCTCTAAATACAAGACCTTGTTCCAATCTCATGCCCCTCTCCCGTGAAAGGTTCTCTAAACCATTTGGACAGTTTTTGAAAAACATGTGCCCAGCTATGCAGTGTTGTTGCCCAGCTCAACACTCTTTTTTTATTTTATTTATTACTTTTATTTAAAATATCCCGACATTCTCCACAGAACAACTGGTATTTTTTTTTTGACAGTATATTTCTCTTCATCTTGACATTTACGGTGCCAACCATTATTTTGAAATCATGCTTGTGTGGGTCATATCTGCTAGAATATACAGTGTAAATGTTGGCCTACATGTTGGGCAATCTAACTATTGCTAATATGAAAATATTGAAAAAACAATAAAAACTTACATCTTGTTAATGCAAAGTTATGTTTATTCTTGTACTGTTCTGCCCTCCTGCAAACATACATGTACTCATTCACACACAAAATATTTCAAATAGGCACATACAAAAACATACATGGACAGTACAATTAACATGAAGAGAACAAAAATTGCTTAAAAAGAGGAAAAGATGAAGTACAATTTGGTATTATCGATTCCATATGAAGAACTATGACATTGGTATTGGATACCACCAACACTTCCTGGTGCTGTCTCCAATTCAATAGCATTTTAGTGTTACTCTGCAATGATTGCACATCACAGAAAGTCAACATGACATCTATCATATCCTCACCTGTTTCCTTATGCCTACATAATTATTCCTACATGGTATTGCTGACATGTTAGACAGCTGGTCAAAATGGTCTCAAAAAGCAGGTTAACAGAAGACTAGCTGCTCATGTTATGATATTTCTAGAAAAGCAGGATGAGCCCTATGATTTGTAACTGAAACTGTAGCGCACCCTAGTGGTCTCTATACGACACTGCGTATGGCAGAATCTACATACACAAATGTACACAAATTCTCTGACCAAGTATAATGTTCCACATTACTATGGTTGCTACATGGAGACAAATGTACCACAGATATTTAGTCATATCCAGAGTCTACAGTATGAAAATACCTTGGGCATTATCAGACACATTTCACATTATGTGTTAGTTGTGTGCAGCATTTAAAATCATGTTGCAGGAGAACAAACTGAGCAGGATCTTCACGTGTTTTCTTTCTTTTGGTCTTGCTCACTTGAAACTACAACAGACTTGAAATATGAGTAAATGTTCACAGGTACACCACTACAATGTGTTTCTTGTCATGTAAATTCTCCGTGATAAAGTTGAGGTTGACATTGCACTGCCTACTCTACATACTGGTCCAGTTGCTGTACATATAATGTTGATCTTCAAGATTTAACTTCATTTTCCAAAAAAAAAAAATTGTCCCTTAGCGGAGACTAAGAAGCATGCATTATCAACAAACACACACCCACACACACACACACACACACACACACACACACACACACACACACACACACACACACACACACACACACACACACACACACACACTCAAATATAAAGTCAAGCCAGCATCAATATTCTTCACTCCCTTGTGACAGAGAATTATCAATGTAGTGCTTCTTCAATTAGATTCATTATGACAGATGCTTTCCATAAATTCTTGAACAGTAATAGGTTTGGAAAGCTGTGTTGGTTGTAGAGTTGTAACTAAATCACACCAGAACTTACATTTAGTTGTTTTGTTACTTTACATTTAGTGTACAATGCCTGAAGATTCCGCTCTCTCCCTCATCGAGGGCAGACAAAAACAAATGCATTGTTCAATGTAACATTTCAAAATCACTCTTGAAGTCTATGTGTGATACTATGGATTCAAGCTGAGGGCAATTCCACGGAAAATTGACTTTTTGTCACATCCATAACGCAGTGAAATGCCTTGGCATTTGTATGATGTGAATGATAACATTCATTTTTTGTGCATTTTTTTAATTTACATTCTTCAGCCAAAAATAGCATATGCTCAAATTTCATGTAATCATTCACATCATACCATACCATCACATTTTATTGGCGTTATGGATGTTACAAAAAATGTAATTTTCCATGGAATTGCCCCTGAAGTAAATTACTCTTACAGATATAGGTATGAGACTAGGGGATGGGGATGCTTGCTTATTTACCCTTTTGTGAATATGTAAGCACTTTAAAAATGGCTCACTATTTGGCAGCAATTTGTTTTAGTAGTGATAACTCAACATGTCTCCTTACATCATATTACCAATGCTCAATATCGGAGACCAGTAATAAAAAAAAAAGGATGCTCTTGCTCTCTCCCTAAAATGAGGAATCAATTGAGCTTGAGGCATTTCTGACATGCAAACCTGACCTAACCACTGTTCACGAAAAACCAAAACATTGAGGATCTTTTTTCAAAGGGCAATAGTTTTCCTATAATGGTTTGTCATAAATAATGTATCATAAATAGTGCATACCAAAACTGAAATTTCAAACTACAAAGGATTTCTTTGTCAATGTCACCATGCTAGATGTAGTTTTAGTTGACATTTTGGCTATATTTATCTATGGACTACAGTTAACTCTGTGTCCTACCACATGGTAATGGTCGCTCGGTAATACTGCATGAGATTAGCTACAAGGTAGTGGTCTGTCAACGGCAATCAAACATTCTCATTGACAAGACAAATACGCCAACACAACTTCTGTACCATCCCTGACCCGAGACCCCCTGCCCGAGACAGCGATGTGATTGGTTGATTGGCCCGGGGGTTGGTTAATTGCTCAGGGAGCTGACTGGTGGGAACTCCTGCTCATCATCCAGACGGATGGACCCAGCAGCCAACTCGTGCTCGGGGATGACCTCACCCTTTTTGGCTCCTCCATCTTCCGAGTAACCTACCATTAGAATTAGAATTAGAATCCTAAAATTAGAATGGATATCAACACCCAAACTCTAAGGTAAGGTAGACTAGTAAAACTGCTGTTTCTAAGTGAGAGAGTATGACATTTGTTCAGACAATATCTGTAAGAATCAGTGCTCTATGACATTTTAAGAAAATAATGATAAACATATATTTAAAAATATTACAACATTACATTTATCTAAAAAAATGTTCTGTGATCTTAGAACTAAACATTTTGTTTATTCATTTATGTTCAAGAGAGATAGTGACACTCTACATTTCCCCCATGTCATTCACCACAGTGTTATAACGCTCCACAAAAAACTTAACAGCTTTCACAACATGATGCCTCTATAATGACAGTCTGCCTGACAATGGGACGTCCTGGGTTCGATTCACAAACCCGCCGTTGCAAGGCCGAGTCGCTTTGAATAAAAGCATCTGCTAAACACCAGTCATCTTTAACTACTAGGCTGGAATAGTGTATAGCTCAATCCAAGTCACTTGGATTGGATTCTTTCCCATGTACAGATCCAGCATTATATATGAACGTTTTTGATACGCACACACA
>NC_063210.1:21146250-21191250 GCF_017589495.1 Alosa alosa | reverse complement strand
TATTTTCATAGTTGATTAATCTGTCAATTATTTTGTTGTTGTTTGATCGATAAAACATCAGAAAATTGTGAAAAAAAGTTGATCAGTGTTTTCTAAAGATTATGTCCTCAAATGCCTTGTTTTATCCATATTTAGTTTACTGTAAAAGAAGAATGAGCAAGGATGAAAGACTGCAATCTGAGTAATTAATATCATAACATATGTGTATTAATCTCATGACAAATTGACCGATTATGAAAAAAGATGGCGATTAATTCAATAGATACTATTACTACCGATAATACTAATTGATAATGATACTAATACTAATTGAACAATCAATTAATTGTTGCAGCACTCAAGTGAAAGGAGAGAGGGAGACCAGAGAGAAAAGGAAGGAGAGAGAGAGAGAATGGGGGCACCTGGTGCTGTGATGCTCCAGTTTAAAGATGTGCACGGTCTCTGTGTTGCTGGACGCACATAGGAACTGGCCATCAGCGCTGAAGGACAGGGAGCTGATGCTCACATACCTACAACAACAGCAACCAGAAGGTCAAAAGTCATGAGCTAAACTGCTGGTTACATCACCTACAGAGAGTCGGGCAAAGGGCATTAATAGGGGCCCCCAAAGACCTTAGTGGACGACATTATTGGGAGGGTCGAACATTTATAGCAGTGGCCCAGGTGTGTGTGTGTGTCTGTGTGTGCGTGTGTGTTTGGAGGAGAAAATACAGTAACAACACACCTCTTCATTCCCCTTCGAAACTCAAACAGCTTCAAGCCATCAGGAACACTGAAGACACGGATGACTGTGCCCTAAGCAACACAGATACAAAAAATGGTCGAACACACACACATACAAACACACACACACACAATCAATCTAATACGTATTTGCGTATTCATGTATGTATAGGCTACACACACCCACATGCTGTCTCTCACATACACACACACACACACACACACACACACACACAAACACACTGAGGTCCATCGCGGCAAAAACAATGCCCAGCCACTTACCTTCTCGGAAGCGCTGGCCAGCATGTTGCCCTGGATGTTGAAAGACATAGCAGCCAGTGGGCTGTCGTGAGCAGGGATCTCAATCGTGTTACTCTGGGAGGGGTTGACAGAGACAGGGGGACACAGAGAGAAGTAGGGTGATTGGTTGCTTATTGGTGAAGAGAAGAGAAGAGAAGAAGGGTGATTGGTTGCTTATCGGTGAAGACAAGTGATGAGAAGAAGGGTGATTGGTTGCTTATCGGTGAGTGTGCACCGTTTCCTTGGCCATTCTAGTCACGCATGTTGTGACTCTTACCAGGCTGTTGGTGTCATACACAACAATCTCCCCAATACTGGTACTCCCAGGGTAGGCCAGGTAAGAATTGGAATGGTTTACAGACAGTGCACATAGACCTGGGACCGAGGAAACACAAGTCAACACTCGCAAATGACTCTCTCCCTCTCTCTTTTTCTCTCTCTCACACACACATGATACAAACAAGATAGCAATTCATGCCAAGTCATATCAAAAGTATTCAAGTAGCAATTGTCTACAGAATACAAACACTGGCAAAAGTCCATTGCATCTAAAGCAGCAGAGCACACACATATCATATTTTTCAAACACATCATATTTTCCCATACAATTGACACATTGCACAACACCAACTATAGAATATAGAATATATATAGAATAAAATAAATATAGGGTCACACAAAATCATAAGCGAAAGCGGGTGCACACACACATACTCACAATAAACTCACACACACACACACACACAACATGCACATGCATACACAGAGTGCAGCGCAACTCACCGGTACGGTTTGCTGGTGTGTTGAGCAGAGATTTCAGGAGCTTCATGTCCTTGATGTTGTGAATATAGATGGACTCTTCCAGGCAGACCACCAGTCTCTGTAGGAACCCAAAGCAGGAGTTTGAAAGACACACAAGATATCAATAGCACTGAAAATGCAACATTAACAGAGAGCAGTATGTCCAGTGGAGCTTGTCTTAAACATATATGGTACATAATATCACAAATGCTGTACATTTTTATGAACTTTTTGTTAAATGCAAATCGTCAAATGTAAAATTCCGTGACTTTCCCCTGACAAAAACCTGAATTTCCATGACCTGCTATATAATGAATGGTACATTGACATTACTTCACCGACCACAAATTTCAAGTAAATCTTTAGTACATTTTAAACTGATACAAACAAAATTCTCTGACTTTCCTCCAAATTCTCTGAATTTCCATGTCTAGATAGATAAATAGTTACTACTACATATTGATCCCCAAGGGGAAATTCAAGAATGTCTGGAATATACTTCCAAGATTCCATGATATTCCAGAAAATCCATGACCGTGGGAACCCTGAGTTCTTTGCATCACTATTGCCTTTCTATATAACACTATTATTACTGAGGAACTGGCATTCTGAAATGACCCCAACCACACATCCAACAAAAGGATGAGATAAACATTATAAAAGAACGGGACTGATATCAGTATCTCAAACTCCCTCAAACCACCACTACCACTAAGACCATAGACACAGCTTATGTCGACACATGTGGTCAGACCTGCCGGTTAAGTTTGACGGCCAGGATGTCGCTGGAGTAGCTGTAGTTGCAGATCTCTGTGCCCTTCTTGAAGTGGTAGATGTTCATGCGACGCGGCATCGAGCGGCTGACCACCACCACCAGACTACTGGAGAAGAGACGCTCCACGATGTACACGTCTGGGCTCTCGGCTAGCCCAAGGGAGGGGCACATACATACACATCATTAATTGAAAGTAAAGACACTTGTGTCTGTGTGTGTGTGTGTGTGTGTGTGTGTGTGCCTGTGTGTGTGTGTGTGTGTGTGTGTGTGTGTGTGTGTGCGTCTGGGCTCTCTGCTGGCCCAAGGAAGGGGAGGAAGGCACACACATAAATCATGAGTATTTATTCATTTTAAAATGTACACCTGTTACAATTTCAAATATAGCCTACACAGGAGAGATCTTAAAATCCTTCTGCTATAGGTAGCCTATACAACCAAGCCTTTTATCATCAAAAACAAAATAATTAACAAAGCAACAGTTGCATCACTTGAAACACTTACCACCTTCATGAATGCAATTCAATTTGTCCACAGATGCCAAAGAGAAGAGTCGATATCCATCTTTGGTGCCAATAGCCAAAGACCTGACAGAAGCAAGGAAAATGTCAAGCTAAGTAGAGAGAGGTTCCAGTGATGTGAGAAGGAAATATTGACTAAGGAGACAGGTGCTGAGGAAACTTTTAATGATAAGATAAGTTTTCTTATCATACACCACACCTGCCCAAACAATTAAAGGCTTAACGGTTCTGATCTGTGCTAGGAAACCAAAGCTAGGCTAGGGCATCAAAGCAGTTGCCATCTTGGGTCAATGTGTTCTTTAAAACGTTTCTAGGCCACCTATAACACAAAAAGGAAGCATGTAAAATGACCAGGAGACTAGCTAACTTTATGATGAGTGAACCGCTAGTTGTGAATGTTTGCACTGTCAGACCAGTCAAACAGACAAAACAGCTCATAAAACGCATGAAATACTGGCAGGACCTGCTGCCATGATTGTTAGACCCTATGAACTCTTCTAGAAAAGGCCACAAAGGGATTGAGGTGACATATGGTGTTCGATTTAGGCGTAGCCTTTGATCAACAGTCGAGCGCTGTTTTTCTGCATTCCATCTCCATACTTACGTGGAGTCCTGATTGAAGGAGGCGCACACAACTCCTTGTCCTCCAGTGGGTTCATCGGACAGCCCTTTGCAGTCTTGCTCCAAGTCCGATATACCACCCTCGTCCCCCGAACGGCAAGCTGGGACAGGTTCGATCATCCTATCTGCTGTTCGTGGTCACTGTTCTGTGACACGATTATAGAGTTTACTTGGACAATACAACTATATTAAATATATATTTCGATTGGAAGAGAAAACGGTCTATCGACCCAAATAGAAATCTCCTCCAAATTATTTGTTTTTATCCTTTCCGAGAAATGTCGTGTTGAAATGCGTGTTGTTGACACTTACATGGCCAGAGTGTCAACAAAACACGGCCAGCTGAGTGCCTGGTACGTCACGTAGGAGAGATGGTATGTTCAAGATCATTCCAAGCACGTAAGGTTTTGAAATGTGTCCAATGAAATGTGTCTACTATACATCAATTTACAGACACATTTCGTCAAGACACATATATTTATGGATACTTATTGTTATAATCGAAGTATTTTACCCTAATCAAAACGTGGTATAGCCTACCTAAACATTTAATGTACGAGACGTTACAAAATGCAAAAACACGAGACGTATGGAACATAGCCCGTTTTTGCTTGCGCTAAAAACCCACGTCAACTCTCCTCCAATCATATTGTTTCTGTTACTCAAACACATTTTCTGATTGGTCTAGAAGTTGCTGATTAAACAAGAGGAAGCATCCCATTGGCTCCTTTCTGCCTCCATTGAACCACGCGGAATTGTTGAGATTACGTGCTGCAAATTGTGACAGGAGTGTGATAAAATACGTAATCGTAGATAGGTTACTGGAAATAGACTGCAAATGGTGCGGTCTTTAAATAATCTGAATAAAATGTCAACTTCCCTTGTGATAGCTTGAGAGCTATGGTTAGTTACACAAAAGCATGTGACTGTTGTCGGGTACTGTCAGAAAAGGCTTATCGGATTCTGCATTGTAGCTCATTCGAGTCTGTGGAGCACTTCTGAGTTTTGATTATCAATTAAATACTAGTAAAGACTAGCAGTTGGTCAAATACTACAAAGTTGCATTGTTTTCTGATGCTAAACATTATCAGCAACAAAGGGTGAGGTAGGCATATTAAGTATGGTCTGTGCATGTGATCTAAGCAAATTAGTCACTGTGGCTTTAAGGTTGTCAGGGGTTACATCCTCCATGTCAAATCGAGGCGTATTGACGTCAATGGTGGTTTGTGATTGGTCTTGACCTGTTTCCGGTAGGGCAACCATCCAAGAGGTTGAAAAGAATCAAGAATTTGAGCCTCTGTTACCCGGAAAATACATAACATTTGAGAGAAAGAAAAATTCGAGGATCTAGGTAATTAAATGAATTTGTGCAGGGTTTTGTTATATATGGTTGGTAAACACAACAGAGAGTGATATCGTATGATGTTTTACAGTTTGCTAGTTATCCTACGACTGTCATTTGTTTATAATACGAATCAAGATGGCGTCGACGGGCAGCAGTTGAGGCCCAAAATTTTATCCGATTTTCTGTCAACATTAATGTCGCCTTAAAAGGCCGTGACACCTTGCTCTCAGAAGAACTGAAAACATTGGTTAATACACGAAGTTAACAGGCCTGTTTCTGTAAAGGCACTTGCTCAAAGTACGACAGAGACGCCAACGTTATTGTTCGTTCTGTTAAAAGAAAGGTAACGTCAACGGTAACATAAAGTTAGGCTACCTATTTAGATTAATGTTATTTGTAAGAAGTTGGGTAACGTTAAGATGATGTCCGGAAATGTTTTTTTTATTTTCGAAACTTGACATTTCATTCGCAATAATTTGATATTCGTGGATTCCAGCTTGGAAGTGTTAATACGCTAACGTTACTTTCTGAGTGCAAACCCGACCTCTGAATCTTGAAACAATTGTTTCCGTTAATATTTGGACTTGAAAATAACTCTGGGTGTACCCTTGGAAATCATAAACGCCTACAATGTCATCTTATCGGGCTGCGTATGTAACTGTTGTAACTAAATGTAGCCAGCAAGTTGTGCCGTAAGGTTAATAGGCCTAGCTACTATTTGTCATAGGCATTACAATCGCACACAGATTATTATTGACCTGAATCCAATTACAAGCGGGCAGCAAAATTAATACAATAATCTCGGTGCCCCGTTGTTCTCATCGTCTTGTTGATTATGTTTGCAGCTGTGTGTGTGTGTGTGTGTGTGTGTGTGTTTTTCTACTCGATAGTGGGTATTAAAGTACTTAGATCAACGAGGTGCAAAATCATTTGCTGTATTGTTGTCATTGAAATCCATGACACAATGGATAGGTATGAGGTACAGAAAATAACAGAGTACACAGAACTGTTTGTTGGGGGAGTTGTTTACTGTATGTGCAAATGCATTGATAACAGATCACAAACCACAGAAACCATTTATTCACTGGAAATGAGAACTGATACTCTGAAGCTCACCATCCCATGTCCTCCTCCAAGGTCAGAGGTTGAAGAGTCAAAGGTCAGCAGCATGGCGTCCGGCAGTGCGAGCAGCGAAGAGGAGAAGAGCCTGCGGGAGTGTGAGCTGTACGTGCAGCGGCACAACGTCCAGCAGCTGCTGAAGGACTGCATCGTGCAGCTGTGCACCTCCAGGCCAGACCGCCCCATGGCCTTCCTCAGGGAATACTTTGAGCGACTGGAGAAGGTATGGGGGTCACAGATATTTTCAGTTAATTTGTTAGTTAATTGTCCCTGGGTGGGGCGTGATACACCACAACACTACATAATGATAATAATAATAATAATAATAACAATAGTAATGACAAGTCATGATAATAACAATGACCATAAACATATACAAGCCGTGACTAAAGATAATCAGTTAATACATAACATACATAGTACATAACTAAGAACTAGACCTTGACTGATATGGAATTGTAAAGACTGATTCCAATATTAATATTTGAGGATTTCAGAAAACAATAATGTATACATTGTCTACACAATGTAAAAATGATGTCCAATAATTAGCATATTGAAACTTACTGTTCAGATCAATGTTACATTTACATTTATTAATTTAGCAGAAGCTTTTATTCAAAGTGACTTACATATCCCAATCATATTACAAAGGCTACTGACCCTGGAGCAACTCGGGGTTAAGTGCCTTGCTCAAGTAACCTGACAATAGCCAGATGAATGTCGCTCCGCTTAGCTCCGCCTAGCTTCACTCACATCCATCTGGGACCTTTTCCATTGAGAGTGATTTCTGCAACCGACTTTTATGGTTCAGCCAATCAGGACGCAGGGCGGAGTTTCATAGATGTGACATAGCGTAGAAGCGACTGTGAGACTGTTATCAGCGTCACGGGTTGGCTTCGATGTGAGTGGTTGAAGTAGCACGTCAATAGATGACGGACAAGTGGCTTATTCAATCATATGCAAGCATTTTTTGATTAGGCCCAGCCTTCTCACACTTCAATGGAACGGTTCCAGATGGATGAGTGGAGCTAGGCGGAGCGAAATTCATCTGGCTATTGTCAGGTTATTGCTCAAGGGCACAACTGTGAAAGTCGGGTATTGAACCCACAACTTTTTTGGCTACTGCATGCTAGCCCAGTTCCTTAACCACTATGCTACCATCGTCCAACATATTGTGTACAATTGGGCCAAACTATCTGGTAGCCTATTGAAAGGCTCTTATAATAAATCATGAAAAAAGCAAAATTTTCACAATACGTCCCCTTTAATTTAAAAATAATTATCGTCCGTTATCAATGCTAATACCGATAGATCGGCAAATAGCTAATATCGGCCGATAATACTCTGATTTATCTGTCAGGTCTTACGAAAACATCACACAATATCATACACAGTATTCAAAGTCACCCAAGTGAACACAAGGCTACCAACAAGCTATCAAGCTATCTCCTCTGCCAGGAGGTAACGTTTTCGGTGTGATTTGTCTGTCTGTCTATCTGTCCGTCCGTCAATGTGCAGAATAACGCACAAACTACTGTCCCGATTTCCATGAAGCTTGGTGGAAAGACGTAGCATGGTCCAAGGATGAACTCATAACATTTCGTCTGACACATGGGCCTCCTGTAGTGATTTAGTTTTGCTTTCCCTACTCTTGTGCCATATGGCATTCACGCCTGTTTTGCCCTCTAGTGTTTAAACTGAGGAAATGCATCACTTGATGGCTTTGGGGTTCCTAAACCAGTGTGTGGGTGTTCCCATGACATGGAATTAATGAATTCATGCAGTGCAGTATAGCATTTTCACATCAAGCTGGTTGCCTTAAGGCGATGTGCGTCTTGTGATTATAATTGGGCTGTGTTTAGCCAGCTTCACACGGATATCTCGAGTTTGAGTTTTACTTGACTTGTATGTACAGCGGAGCTACATGGCCACGATTGCGGAGTTCTGCGCTTCTGAATGCCCTTCTGCTTAAGCGTGGTTATGGTTGTGGCTTCCAGGCTTTTGTCAAAGTGAGGCCCTTTGCATATCATATCAGATCTGAGATCTGTACCTGTGCTAAGAGGACATTACAGTGAAGTGGCAGTTGAGTGGGTGTGTTATGTCCCATGATTGCTATCGTGATTGCATTGCATGTGATGTCCTACCAATCAATGAGAATATAGTGATCCATCTAGTTGTCATTTAGAGGAGGTTAAGATTTGTTATATTTATCAGTGATGAGAATAAATTAATAAACATAAAAATGCTCTTCAAGAGGAGGCAAAAGAATGTGAAGACACTGTACTGTGTCCAGCTCTCTGTGAGAGCATATGAATACATACAATTTGCACTTCAAAAGGCTAGAAGAATATGGGGATGTTGTGATATTTCCAAGAATGAATAGGAGCTTTGTCTTGATGTGAACTTCTTTATTGACACCACATTACTCACTATCGGCCTCCCCTCATGAACTGGTGCGCCGTCACAGAACTAGCAAGTTGTTCACCGTTAGTCGTCATTTTCTAGACTCTCAAAATATGTCTTTCCTTGGTATATATATATATATATATATATATATATATATATATATATATATGTTTATTTGTCTTGCTGCTGGTATAAGAATGTATAAAACAATAGTTGCAAAGTAAACCACATATTGTTTTGGCTTGTGTAAAGCAAGTGCCTTGCCTTTGTCTCCATCTAAACTTCAGAACCTCTCATGGCACATATCTATATACTTGCATTCATTTGTATGTTCCTCTATAATATATCATACACATGCATGACCTATGTGCATTTCATATGTATGTACCTCTATTATACACATGCATGTGCTGTATGCATTTCATATGTTCCTCTATCATACACATGTGTGTACTTTGTGCATTTCATATGTTTGTTCCTCTCTAGATGATACACATGCATGTACTGTATGTGTTATTAATGTGTGTTGTTTTGCATTCCTCTCTTGGCCCTGCAGGAGGAAGCCAAGCAGATCCAGAATCAGCAGAAGGCGAGTTCTCGCTCGGACTCCCGGGAGGATGAGGTGTCCCCTCCCATGAACCCCGTGGTGAAGGGTCGCATGCGGCGAGGAGCCATCAGTGCCGAGGTCTACACGGAGGAGGATGCCGCCTCATACGTCCGCAAGGTACACACACACACACACACAGATGCATACAGTGACATCAACTACAGGGGTGCAACAATTAATCGATTAGTTGACACATTAAATTAATTGCCAACTATTTTGATAATCTGTTAATTGGTGTGTATGTCATAATTGTCTGCTTGTTGCTTCTTAAATGTATACATTTCTAATCTGATCCTATTCTAGGTCATACCTAAAGATTACAAGACAATGGCAGCTCTTGCCAAAGCCATAGAGAAGAACGTGCTCTTCTCCCACCTTGACGACAATGAAAGAAGGTACAGACATTTGCCCCCAGTCAGGTTTAGATGTCAAGTCATTTTTCTGTGGATGTTTTTATCTTCTGTTTTTCCCCAATGTAAGGGTAATCACGTTATTACATTATGTTTGTGTAGAAGTCCTCACAGTCAATCTTTCCATTCATTTGTTCTCCAGTGACATCTTTGATGCTATGTTCCCAGTCACGTATATTGCTGGGGAGATAGTCATACAGCAAGGTAAGATCACTTACTTTACTACAGCAGATGTTGTATCTCAGTTATGTATGCAAACTACATTTTTTTAATGCCTTTATAATTAATTTCATTTTATTTATCGCTTTTGTAAATTGATTGTGCTATTCTTCACAGCTGGATGTGACTTGTCGAGCACATGCTGTTAAGCCCCATGGCTCGTCAGCAGTTTAAAGTTCCATTATGTTTGTCATTTTACAGGTGATGAGGGAGATAATTTCTATGTCATCGATCAGGGAGAGATGGATGTAAGTAGTGCCACTATGTGACACTGAACACTAATGAGTTTATCAAGTTGCAACTCAGTTCGACTATGTCCAGTCTGATACCTCTCCTGGTCAAGCTATACTGTATCGTCTTCTACTGTATCAAAACATTGCTAAGCATTTTTGCATCTTTCTCTGTTCATATCCTGTATTTTGCAGCAGTGTCTTGAAATGGTACATGATACGTCCTCATATTATATGTACTGTGGTAGTCCAAGCACTCCTGGATATATATATATATATATATATATATATATATATATATATATATAACCTGCGTAGTGTTGACGACGCAGCGCAGCCCTCGGATTGGAAGTCAAGTGTGCTAGCAATCGAGCTAAAGGCCCCAAGCTGCTAGCTCTCTCACTAGCACGTCTCTTAAGCCGTCGGGAGGGAGGTTTACACAACATACATGCTGCACAGCTATGTAGCAGTTGGCTAACATTACACTCACCTCCCTAAACCTCACTCCCGATCCGGGTCACAGCATGTAACTGGTGTTGTGTTGACCGCGCTGCTGCACAGCTACGTACAAGCTCGCTACCGTTGCATTCGCTTCAGTGTCTTTCCTCTGTTTCGTGTTGGCTTCAGGTGTATGTGAACGGAGAGTGGGCCACAAACATCGGCGAGGGGGGCAGCTTCGGCGAGCTCGCCCTGATCTACGGCACTCCTCGTGCCGCCACAGTCAGAGCCAGGACCAACGTCAAGCTGTGGGGTATTGACCGAGACAGCTACCGGAGAATACTCATGGTAAGACGGGCAGACACTGTGCTGTTCATACTCCCACATTTAATCCATATATCGCTTTCAAATGAAACCAAGATCCACACACAGCCTGGTTAGGTGCAGGTAGATTGCAGGAACATACTTAAATAGCAAAAATAAGATTGCTCTACCGCACACTGTTGACTTTTTACTCGGTTTTATTCAGACCGAAGAGCGCGTTTCGCATACAGCGTCCTCAGGTTCGCTCAGGTCAACAGTATGCGGCAGAGCAATCTTATTTTTGCCATATAGCGCTTTATCAAGGTACCCAAAGCACTTTACAGTGAAGGGGGGAGTCTCACTTAAACCACTACCGATGTGCAGCACCTACCTGGGTGATGCCACTAGGTTCTGGGTTCTGATTCCGTAAAAAAAGGTTGTGATGGTGTGTGGACATGGTCTGGAGTTTATTGAAGCTGTTTGTGTTTGTTTTGATAACAAAGGTGTATTTTCTTTTATTTGTTTAAAAGTAGTGTGTTCCGTAATGCCACAAAATGTCAGTACTCCTGTGTTTTGGTGTGTCTTCTCTGAATCCTGTGTCTGTGTCTCTGTCTCCCTCAGGGGAGCACTTTAAGGAAGAGGAAAATGTATGACGAGTTCCTTAGCAAAGTCTCCATCTTAGGTAAACATTGACTCTAAACTTTGATGCTGATGTTTGTCTTTGTCGATGTTTTTGTCAATCCAGTCAGCCTTGGCTAGACGGGAGGATTATAAGGCTAACTCGCATTGTTTCCATGCATCCTCAGAGTCTTTGGATAAGTGGGAGCGCCTCACGGTGGCCGACTCACTGGAGCCAGTTCAGTTCGAGGACAGCCAGAAAATTGTAGTTCAGGGAGAACCGGGAGACGAGTTTTTCATCATACTGGAGGTAACCAACACATTCTCTGTTCACAGGGTTTCCGCGGGTCATTAAAAAGCATGAAAAGTAATTAAATAGATTTTGGGAAAATTCAGGCATGAAATGGCATGAAAAAGCATGTACTTCGATGTTCAGAGGCATTAAAAATGATGTAAACTTCATGGAATAAAAACATTGTTTTTCACAATTTATTTTGATTATATAAACATCTAAATTTAATTTTGATCAGAAGTATAGCGTAATGGTTGACAGGCGGAACCTTTTAATTGCCTGTTTTTTACAGCCGGTGCATGAAGTTGCAACACCAGATGCTAGTAATGCAACGTGCTATGAGTGTGACTGAGTGAGTGTACTCTGTGGCAAAAGAACGGAGGAAATATCAAATGATGGAAAAATTCTGTATCTGCAGTTAGACATGGGCATGAAATTAGTTTAAAGTGGCATGAAAAAGCATGAAATGAGATTTGCAGAAACCCTGTGTTCAATTAAGTTGTATTATTCAAAACTTAACAATAACTTATTTCATTCAATTAATTAAGTAATGTTGAAATTAGCATGTTTTTGTCAGCCATATAGGGTTATTGAGTTGCTGTTGATTGTACTCTTTCTTTTTTGGGGGCCTCACACAGGGCAGTGCCGCTGTTTTGCAACGCAGGTCAGAGAATGAGGAGTTTGTGGAGGTCGGACGGTTAGGACCCTCTGACTACTTCGGTGGGAATCTTTTTCTTCTTTTCTGAAGACATAGATATTTTATACATACATTGATGCATAAGAAGACACTGAAGTAGTACTTCCCTGTGGATTTTTTTATTTTATTTTTTTAGTCCTATGATGAACTGGAATAGTGTTCATTTGTAAGTCTTTACTGAGAACTCTGGTGTGTGTTTGTGTTCGTTTGCAGGTGAAATTGCTTTGTTGATGAACCGTCCACGTGCCGCTACGGTTGTGGCCCGTGGTCCGCTGAAGTGTGTGAAGTTGGACCGACCCCGTTTCGAGCGTGTCCTCGGGCCCTGTTCCGACATCCTCAAACGCAACATCCAGCAGTACAACAGCTTCGTCTCGTTGTCCGTCTAAGGAAACCCGTAGGACCACCAACCTCCACCCACCCTCCTCCACCAACCTCCACCCCCTCTTCTCTTTCATGCCTTGCCCCAACCCCTCAACCCCCCCTCAGCCCAGACCTCACGGTCAGGCAGGGTCTCCACAGTATGCTCTTTGCATTTGCCGTTTCCTCCAGGTTTTTTGTTTGTTTGTTTGTTTGTTTGTTGGTTGGTTGGTTGGTCGGATGTTTTTTTAAGAGCCAGGAGCGGCACCCCCTTGCACTTCACCAGCTTGACACCTTTTTTTGTGGTTGTTTCGTGCACCTGTTAAGTTCATTGAAGAATGGGATGTTTCTGTTGACGCGACAGTGCAGTAGTGGTTTTGGCGGAGGCTCGTGGAAGAGTAGACAATCAGATTGAAATGTTCTCACTTTGCTTTTCACGTGTGGTTGTTAAACGTGGCTTTTTTTTTTTTTTTTTTTTTTTTTTTAAAGGTTTTCTGAGTGTGAGTTTGAAAATGAAGGATATCTTGAAGAAACCAAAAGAGAGTGTGAAAAACAATAATTAAAAAACAACAACTGACATCAATACACTTGAAATTCATACAGGCCCGAATTACAATGTTGTTTGGTAGCTTCTTGCTTGACGTTACTCCTGAAAAAACTTTCAGAACTGGCAGTCAGCCTTAATGTGTGTGGATCTTTCGTCTTTTCCTTGGGTTCTCCTCTGAAGTCAACTCGTTTATGAATGGACCAGAGTAGTGTAGGCACAGCTCCAGCAATCTGACCTGAGACCTTTTCTGGAACACTTAACCTTCCAACAGACTTCTAGAATGCCAGATATTTAACCTTGCTTTGAGCACGGCCAATCAAACAGAAAAAAAGTCAGGTTCCAAACACACCTTATGTCTCAGATAAAGTCGTTCCGAATGTGAACGTTCACACCAGGGGTTTTAGTTAGATTGGATATTGTTAGGGGGTCGGTGGAAATGAGCAGGGTGCGGTTGGTTACAAGACAACAGTAGAGGGCATTTGATTGTTACGTAATCCTGTGTCATTACCATCAGTTTCAATACAGTAGGTTATTCTGGGTTTTATGGCTTATTCTCTGGCAAAGTGATTTGTTTTGCGGGGGTTTTGTGTGGGAGAAAATTGAGCAGCATATTTTTGCTTATCTTAACTGTTAAAAAGGGTTGTAAAATGTTTCAGTGATTTGAATTTTTCAATTCTCAACTCTTGAAGTTTCTCTTCAGTAATTGGTTGGTGTCATTTGCTTCCGAGCATTGCTCCGTTCTGTTTAGTTTTGAAACTAGTGCCAAACATTGAAATTTATGTGTATGGCACAACAATTCATTGCTGTTGTGATTTTACAAGAGAATATATTAAGCCAGTTCAATCGTAACAAGACAAAACTATGATCAGATCTTACTGGGAAAAGCTGTTTTAGACCAAAATGTATCGTTATCAGTATTTAATGTCTCGTCAGTATCCGCCACTTACTACATGTTTAACCATTTGCGCCACCATTTTAACGTTGTGTAGATTCTTTGAGTAAGAAATCTTCTACAAAAACACCATGTTATTTAGGAGTGCCATAATAACAGATGTGAAAGCTTTGCTCTGTTGTAAGAAACCCCAAACAAGAGCACATCAAACCATACTTAACTTTCACAACAAGCTCCGCGCTCAAATCTCTGACATGGCCTCAAACAGGAAGGGACACTGTATTACGGAGACTTGCGCCAATGTACTGGGTGATCAACCCCATGCAGACAAAATGGAGTCATTCTTTTTTTAAGTCGTTCTGATATCACATTTCACGCTACAAAGTTTATTTTACTGAGTATCGTGAGGAGTTGTCTTCTCATTGGAATGTGAACTGCATGTGCAGCATCCGAATGCCATGGCTGTTGGTTACCTGAGATAAACAGGTGACTGGTGTTGGCAAGTAACCCAAGAAGACAAAAAAAAAAAAAAAGGAAATGCAAGCTTTTTGATGTACAGCTTCAGTGCTGTGTAGTACTAGGGGCACTAAATTGCAGTCGGGTTTAAGGTCTTTTTGTGAGGGATAAAATGACTCCTTTTTTTTTTCTGGAACTCTCCATTTGTACTGTTTTACCATTGTACTGTAAAGTGATATTGCTGTCCATTCCATCCCCATTGCTGCCACCCATGTAAACATGACAATGTTCCTACACAGAGCTGGAAAAGGACCCCGCTTTCACCACTGACCTCTTCTCCTCTGTCGCTTTTTGTTTTGTTTTGTTAATTATCTTTACTGGGTGTGAATGTGTGTGACTGGAATTGATGAGCGGAGGTGTGTGCGTGTGTGTGTGTGTGTGTGTGTGTGTGAGTGAGTATGTACGTTACCAAACAGATTAACATAGTTTGCCTTAGCTTCTGTTACCGAGGGAGGGAACTCTCCTGCTTGCCCATCCTTCTGAGGGTGCTTGCCCATCCTTCTGAGGGTGTCACGTGACCCGCAGTGACCTCCACCTGCCGGTCGACCGAGGACCATCTTTCTTTTTTCTGTCTTATTTTTTAAAAAATTCTATTTTACCCAATGTCTGTACAATGTTTAATTTCTTGTATGTGTGCTCAGACTATAGCCCTTTTTTGGTATAGATTGTCCTAATGGCAGTTTAAGCAATAAAAAAATGTTGTATTATTGAATCGGTCTCTACAGCCCCTTTGGCTTGTGTATTTTTCTTGTGAGTTTCAATTGCAAGGTCCTTCAGATACAGTAAGTAATGAGCTACCATTCACTAATCGACAACATTGGTGTAGTCCAAACAACAGTTCACACAGTTCACTTGATCACAAGTAATTTGAGGCTTACAAGAAGCCAGAGAGCGTTGCTTGTAGTCAGCATCCGCATCACGACTGTGGCCGCGACTCCTCGTCTGCTTGACTCCTCCCATTTTCTTTAACATTCCTCCTTCTTCTTCCTCTTCCGTCGTCTGTCACGATCAAAATGATTAACAACGGAATTTTTTTTCTGAGTTCATGCCACTAAAATACAGTATATTTTAAAAGTACAAGCCTAATTCTACACAGCTAAAAAAAATGAAGGGAACACTTACAGTTTTTCACAATTGCCAAAACACATTTTTTAAAACCTTGCACCCTTTTCTCCTTTCTGGCAGACAGTTCTTGCAAAATCAAACAATCACCTCAGAACAGTTTCACCTCAACACCAAACAACGTCAGAGTACTGATCCGATGTGTGTTCCCTTAATTTTTTTTGAGCAGTGTAGTAGTTTACTAACACACATACCAGAGTGTTGCTATGGTGTTTGGGTTCACAACCAAATCCATGGTGTAAATGTCAACACTAAACTCATCTGAATAAGGTTGGCCAAATATTAAAAGTAGAGCACCTTCAGATTAACAGTAGGTGGCGCCATTAAGCTATAGTACTAGAGCTGCAAAAAGATGGCGTCAAAGAGCACCAGTCAAACCATTACCAATGGAAGCCATGGGAACAGTGATCACATTTCTGTTGGTTTCATCCTGCTGATTTTATACAGATGAACAATTCTACCCATCATTGTGGTCAGCTTAAATAATAATAATAATATTATTATTATGAAATAATCCTAATCATATGATGATACAGTACATTTGTGAGAGGCCTACCTCTTCTTATCTTGTTTGGCCCTTTCCTCAGCGAGTTTTTCCTCCAAGAGGGCGGCATATTCCTCCGACGTGATCACCCTCGCTGGGAGAGGCAGGCGCTTCCGGGGAGAGTCGGACTTCACAAACTTGGGGGGGACCAGAATGTTTGCAAGCTCCTCCGGGATTAAGCCAGCCAGCACCAGGGGGTTCGGCTTCGAACCGCAAGTTGAACAGGCACCATACCGGTTGGTAGCACAACTACGGGCAGCGGTAGCAATGCTGGAGCTGGCATCTCCCACAGGGGCAGCAACAGCATCAGGGGCAAAAGCAACAGGGGCAGCAGCAACAGCATCAGGGGCGGAAGCAGGGGCAACATCATCAGGGGCAAGAGCAACAGCATCAGGGGCGGAAGCAGGGGCAACATCATCAGGGGCAAGAGCAACAGCATCAGGGGCGGAAGCAACAGCATCTGGGGCAACAGCATCAGGGGCGGAAGCAGGGGCAACATCATCAGGGGCAAGAGCAACAGCATCAGGGGCAAGAGCAACAGCATCAGGGGCGGAAGCAACAGCATCTGGGGCAACAGCATCAGGGGCAACAGCATCAGGGGCAACAGCATCTGGGGCAACAGCATCAGGGCAACAGCATCAGGGCAACAGCATCTGGGGCAACAGCATCAGGGGCAGCAGCAGCATCACTAGAGGAGGCAGTGGTGGTGGCACAGACAGAGGGGTCTGTGGCTGGTGAAACGGCTGGGGTACCTCCAGGAGAGACAGCGGAAGCACCGGGGGCAGTACGCGAAGAAGAGGAAGTGATTTTCACAATCTGCAAAGGGGAAAAAGGTAATATTTGATGTTAGTGCTACTTTAACACAACTTGTGTTCTAAACAACAATTACCACAATATCCTTTGTATTCGGCACACATTGTACACAATAATAATAATTACGGTAAATGGCTATTTATTTATTTACTGTATTTACCTGTGAATAATCCACCGCCGCCCTGTCTAGTGGGAAGAGGCCTGTTTTCCTGAACCCGCTCATTATATTGGCAGGTGTCACCGCCTTGAGGTATGCGTGCTTTATAACCGCAGAAAACCGCCGCTTGCTCACCACCAGGTCCCCTCGAACAAGCCCCAAGGAGGACGCCAGCTTGGTGAAGGCATTCTTCAGCGGCCCGAACACAGACACGTCCAGTGGCTGGAGCATGTGCGTGGTGTTCGCCGGTAAGCACACCAGCTCGATGCCCTTGCCTCGGCAGAAGTCGACCGTGTCCTTGGAGACATGCGTCTCATGTTGGTCCAAGAACATAACAAGGGGGCGCTCGGTGGGGGCGTGTTTCACGAAGTGTTCCAGCCACTTCACAAACAGGTCACTGTCCATATAGCCCTTCTCAGAGACGCCGTACAGCGCATCTTTTGGCCCTTCTAGGCCATAGACATCATTTGGGAGGCATTTGGCGAAAATAATAAAGGGAGGGATACTCTCACCACTTGCACTTACACAGCAGTGGACAGTTATAGGATCCCTCGAAGTGCTTTGCTGGGAATATACATGCTTCTGCCCCTTACGGCAGAGGACCTTTTCTCTGGAATGGGTTTGACCAAACCCTGTTTCGTCGCAGTTAAATATTAGGTGTGGCTTATCTCCCAGGCCGTGCTTGGCGTAGAGGGGCTCAATGAGAGAGAAGAGCCCATCCACAGCCACCTTCGTTGCTCCATGAACCCTTTTGCGGTCCAGGGTGTCGGCTTTTCTTGCGGATATGTTTGGGTGGCGGGTACGGAAACGCGACCACCACATTTTGCTGAGGCCTCCCTCCAGGTTGACCATGGTGGGGCGGCCTGAGGCCTTCACCATCTGGAAAGCGAGCGTCTTGGCCACCGTGCGTGTGATGGGGAAGCCGCGGTCACTCATCCACTGGATGTAGGCCACCAGGGCATCCTCCTCGGCCGGAGACAGGGCGCGGTTGGGGTGGGGCTGGTGCAGGTACTTCTTTTTCTTGTAGTCTTGCAAGGTTGTGTGGGGGATGTGGTACTTTGCTGCAACTTTGCGAAGGCTCCCCCCAGCCTTCAGGTCCTCCAAAGCTTGCGCTACGTCCTCTGTATTGTAGCCTTTCCTTTAATAAAAGAATCAGTGTTAACATTTGTTTTCTTGTTTGTTCTGTTTAGTTGTTGAATTTCGTAGTGACAGTACAGATTATATAGTATGAGGGGTGGGGGGGGCTACCTTTTCTTCAAGGTGAAAGCTACAAAGAACCAGAGGTGTGTAACCCAGTTTCAGAAAGTAAACTCAAAAGAACCATGATAGTCAATCACCCGCCTGTGTTGTACTAACAACTGACGACTTGGAAAGGAGAATCATAAATGATCAGACAAGTGCTCTCTTTGAGCAAGCACTTTCACTAAAGTCAAGTCAACTGTCAGACTCTGAAGACTTATTTGATCACTTTAATGCAAAAATGGCAAACATTATGGATGACATTGCTCCATTACAATTCAAGAAAGTTAAGGACAAACAGAAAGCACCATGGAGGCAAAATCCAGCAGTTAAACTTCTAAAAAGAGAGTAGGAAGACTGAAAGAAAATGGCGTAAATACAAACTTCAGATCCACTATGAAATCCATAAAGAGATGCTCCACATATAAACTCTGAAATATGCAAAGCAAGACAGTCTTTCTTTTCTAACATTTTCAATAGAAGTTCAAATAACACTCAGATTCTATTTTCAACTGTTGATAAGTTAACAAATTCCCCACAATTAGCCTGAACTTCTTTAACTAATAAATGCAATGAGTTTTCATCTTTTTTTAAATGTAAAATTGACAAAATCAGACTCAACATATCTGCTCAATTACAAATTCAACAACCTGAACTTCCAACAACAGAGGAAAACTAAACTTGATGTCAGAGTTCAGCTTGATGGACTACGAAACACTTGAAAAAACGGTACAGAATCTCAGCTCTTCCACACGTGTCTTAGACACTCTGCCTACCAATTTCTTCAAAACTGTTTTTCACCTCATAGCGGCGGATGTCCTTCAAATTGTAAATGTATCACTGCTGTCTGGCACTTTTCCTAAGTCACTGAAAACAGCTGTTGTAAAGCCACTTCTCAAGAAGAATAACCTGGATGCCTCCATGCTAAACAATTACAGGCCCATATCCAATCTACCTTTTATTGGCAAAATTATTGAAAAAGTAGTCTTTAATCAATTAACCACCTTCCTAACATCAAATGGGTATTTTGATTACTTTCAGTCTGGTTTTCTGGCAAATCACAGCACTGAAACAGCTCTTATTAAAGTTTCCAATGACATACCAACACAGATTCAGGTAAAACATCAGTCCTAGTGCTACTGGACCTTAGTGCAGCATTTGACACTGTTGATCACAATATTTTACTACACAGACTAGAACACTGGGTTGGATTTACAGGCATAGTTATCAGCTGGCTAAAAATCATATCTACAAGAAAGGAGCTTTTTGTTGCCATCGAAACTGTACCTCAACACCAACGCCCTTGACCTGTGGTGTTCCCCAGGGGTCGATCTTGGGGCCACTATTATTCAACCTCTATATGCTCCCACTTGGACAAATCATTCAAAATAATTTGATTTCATATCATAGCTATGCAGATGACACACAAATTTACTTAGCTCTATCACCAAACGACTATGGTCCTCTTGAATCTATGTGTCAGTGTATAGAACAAATCAACACCTGGATGTCTCAAAATTTTCTTCAGCTAAACAAAGAAAAACTGAAGTAATTATATTTGGTAAAAAATGAGGAAATACTTAGGGTTGCCACTCTCCTTGACACAAAAGGGTTTAAGGCAAAGGATACTGTTACAAATCTTGGTGTATTAATTGACAGTGATCTAAATTTCAACAGCCACATGAAAGCGAAAAGAAAAACTCATTCATGCATTTATCTCCAGCAGGGTTGATTACTGCAATGGACTGTTCACAGGCCTTCCTAAAAAGACTATTAAACAGCTTCAGGTGATACAAAATGCAGCAGCTAGGACTCTAACAAAAAACTAAAAGAACTGACCACATTACTCCAATTCTAAGTCCTTGCACTGGCTTCCAGTAAGTCACAGAATTGACTTTAAAGCACTATTGCTTGTTTATAAATCAGTAAATGGAGCAGGACCTAAATACTTGTCAGACATGCTTCAGCAGTACACACCTTCTCGTCCTCTCAGGTCCCAGGTGAAAACCTGCTAGTAAAACCTACAGTTAGAACTAAACATGGTGAAGCAGCTTTTAGCTTCTATGCTGGCTCAGCTGTGGAACCAACTTTCGGATGACATTAAAAAGGCCCCAACTGTAGCCAGTTTTAAATCTAGACTTAAAGACCAAACTGTTCTCAGATGCTTTCTGCTAACTGTGCCGAGTTACAAACTCTGAATCTGCCTTGACAATTATTCTACTTTGTCTTTTATTACTTTTTTACTACTTTTGCCTTTGTTTTTGCTTACTAATTATTCTTTATTTTAAATGATGTTACCTTGTGTTTTATGTTTTCTTTTTATTATGATCTTTACCTTTTAACTATTCTTTGACTATATTGCCCTTCTATGCTTTTATTTGTTATTATTGTTTGGTTTTGTTTATGTAAAGCACATTGAATGACCTCTGTGTATGAAATGTGCTATATAAATAAACTTGACTTGACTTGACTTGACGACTTGGATAGCTTTCTTATTTTCTAACTTTTACTTTACAATTAGGACTACACAATCTTCCCAACCTTCTCATCAATTTACACACAATACTCTCAACACTCCACAAAAATATATATAATTTCTAACAATTATAGACTGAAATATTTCATTTACATAAGTATTCAGACCCTTTGTTATGACACTTTGCAATTGAGCTCTGGTGCATCCTACTTCTATCAATGGTCCTTGAGATGCTTCTACAACTTGATTGGAGTCCACCTGTGCCTTAATGAATTCACTGGACATTATTAGGAAAGGCAAACATCTCTTTATATACGGTCTCACAGTTGATGGTGTATGTCGGAGGGACCTTGGCCTCTGACCAAGGCCCTTCGTCCCGGATTACTCAGTTTGGCTGAGCACCTAGATCTAGGAAGACTGTTGGTTGTTCCAAACTTTTCCATTTGAGAATTATGGAGGCTACTGGGCTTTTGGGCACTTTCGATGCTGCAGAATTTTCCTGTATCCTTCCTCTGATCTGTCTCGCAGGTCTACGGACAATTCTCTTAACCTTGTGGCTTGGTTTTCACGCCGACATACACCATCAACTGTGAGACCGTATATAAAGAGATGTGTGCCTCTCCTAATAATGTCCAGTGAATTAATTTAGGCACAGACTGTGGACTCCAATCAAGTTGTAGAAGCATCTCAAGGACCACTGATAGAGGTAGGATGCATCAGAGCACAATTACAAAGTGTCATAACAAAGGGTCTGAATACTTATGTAAATTTTTTTATAAATTTACAAAACACTCCAAACACCTGTTTTTTGTGGAGTGTTGGAGCATTGTGTGTAGATTGATGAAAAAAATGAATTGAATACATTTTAAGATGAGTTTGAAACATTACAAAATGTGGAAAACTTGAAAGGGTCTGAAAACGTTCTGGTTGCACTGTACATATATGTATATGTATGTGTGTGTGTGTGTGTGTGTGCGTGTGTGTCTTTACCTTGGAGACTGCTTTTTTGGACTTTTTTGGTGTTCAGCTTTGAACCGTTTTGACTGCACCCTCTCAGCTTTTTGCAGTTTTCTTTTTGATGGTTTGTTCTTCTTAAGAACCTCTGTAAAAACAAACTTGTGTTTAAGAATATCCAAGCTAACATTTACAAATAGCGTCTTTGTACATAACCAGGTTCAATAACAAGAACCATTTTGAAAACGTTTAAAAGGTACTCTAAGCGAAGTTGGGTAACGTCGCTTCTGTTGACGTTCAAACAAAACAGAGAGCTAGCACGCTACTCCCTCCCCCTCCCTCCCATGCAATTGAAACTCTCCTAAACGGGCATCTCATCGGCAATTTGCTGGAACAGTTTGTTGTTTTTATGGTCCAGGTTGGACCAAGTTGTTTTTGTTGCCGTTTTTGGAGCCTGGGCTGTCCACAGAGACCGAGTTTTTTACAGTGTATGCAGGCCACAGACAGCTAGCGGATGGTGTTTGCAGTATGCAACAAAAAATGTTTTAGCTTAGAAACCGTGTAACATCGCTTAGAGCACCTTGAGGAAGGATGGGACGGTTGAAAATTTGTCAAATATATACACAAGTATGCATTGCTCCCACCTATAGGGGCAGCAGCAGCATCAGGGACGGCAGCAGCATCAGGGGCGGCAGCAGCATCACTGGTGGAGGCAGCACGCGAAGCAGAGGCTGTCGTTTTCACGATCTGCAAACGGGGAAAAGGTATATTTGATGTTAGTGCTTTTTTAACACACAACTTGTGTTCGAAACAACAATTACCACAATTTGTCTTTTGTATTTGGCACACTCTGCAGGCTAGTAACCGTATGTATTTTATGCTTCGGGCAGCAATGGGAACAAGGAAAGTGGTTTCGGAGGAAACAAAGAAAAGGAAAAGAGAAAGTCGACCTCGTCAGGCTTTCAGTCGTAAAATATAAATATCCCGCGACTCTTGTTAACACGGAGCTTGTTAACAAAATGTACCCGAAACTGCATAGTATAATCTTATGTCTTAAGAAATGTTTACGGTAATTACGGTAACTGATTATTAATTTATTTACTGTATTTACCTGTGGAGAATCCACCGCCGCCCTGTCCAGTGGGAAGAGGCCCGTTTTACTGAACCCGCTCTTTATATTGGTTGGTGTCACCGCCTTGCGGTATGCGCACTTAAAAAGCGCAGAAAACCGCCGCTTGCTCACCCGGTCCCCTCGAACAAGCCCCAACTGGGACGCCAGCTTCAGCGGCCCTAACACAGACACGTCCAGCGGCTGGAGCATGTGCGTGGTGTTCGCCGGTAAGCACACCAGCTCGATGCCCTTGTCTTGACAGAAGTTGACCACGTCTTTGGAGACGTGCGTCTCACGTTGGTCCAGGAACAAAACAAGGGGGCGCTCGGTGGGGGCATATTTCACAAAGTGGCCCAGCCACTTCACAAACAGGTCACTGTCCATATAGCCCTCCTTAGAGACGCCGTACAGCGCGTCTTTGGGCCCGTCTAGGGCGTAGGAAGCTTTGGGGAGGGATTTGGTGAAAATAATAAGGGGTGGGATACTCTCACCACTTGCACTTACACAGCAGTGGACAGTTATAGGATCCTTTAAAGTGTTTTGCTGGGAATCTACATGCTTCTGGCAGAAGACCATTTCTCTGGAATGGGTTTGACCAAACACTGTTTCGTCGCAGTTAAATATTAGGTGCGGCTTATCTCCCAGGCCGTGCTTAGCGTAGAGGGGCTCAATGAGAGAGAAGAGCCCATCCACAGCCACAGCCTCCTCCGTTGCTCCATGAGGCCTGTTGCGGTCCAGGGTGTCAGGTGTTCTTGAGGTTCTGTCCCAGTGGCGGCGACGGAAACGGAACCACCACATTTTGCTGAAGCCTCCCTCCAGGTTGACCAAGGCGGGGCGACCTGTGGCCTCCACCATCTCCAAAGCGAGCGTCTTGGCCACCGCGTGTGTGATGGAGAAGCCGTGCTCACTCATCCACCGAATGTAGTCCACCAGGGCATCCTCCTCGGCCGGAGTCAGGATGCGGTTGGGGTGAGGATGGTGCATGTACTTATTTTTCTTGTAGTCCTGCAAGGTTGTGTGGGGGATGTGGTACTTTGCCGCAACCTTGCGAAGGCTCCCCCCAACCTGCAGCTCCCCCAAAGCTAGCGCCACGTCCTCTCTATTGTAGACTTTCCTTTAAAAAAAATAATGAGGTGTTAACATTTGTTTTCTTGTTTGTTCTGTTGTTGAATTTCATAGTGACAGTACAAATTATATAGTCCATGTTGGGGGTTTCGTGTGCTTCCCAACAATTGGGACCGTGCATCAATGATGCACGTCTTCGACGTCGCGCAAATGGACACGGAGGAATATACCACTTGCTTTAGACAGCTTCAGTGTTTCCCATACATTGACTTATTTGTGGCGGCCCACCACAATATCAACATTGACCACCACAAAATGATTTTCTAGGTTGTACGACATTGTGCTTAAATCTGGTTAGCATCATAACCACACTGCGCTAATTTGTTAAAAACTGTTGCATTCAAGGTAATTCTGCAAAACTACCACCACAAATAGAATTAAATTCTGTGGGAAACACTGAGCTTCCTTATTTTTTCTAAGTTTCACTTTACAATCAGGACTACACAACCTTCTGATTCTTCAGAGCTACAGCTATGCTCTATGGCAATACTAGGTGAATAATTCCCCTATTACAAGTTCTTTTATCATCAAATTGGCTTCAGAGGTTATATTAAGGTAAAAGTCTTACATAGTGTACCTTTAAGTCCTCAAATGCCTCGTGTCTATATAGTTGCCAATAAATGTACTATTAATCGCTTAATTTTTGCAACCCCACTTCAGCTAGAGCATTTCCGGTTACACTTTACTTGACAGTATCGACATAAGAGTAACATGACACTGTCATGAACGTGTCATAAACAAGTCATAAACATTTATGACATAACGCTTCTGTCATTAAGTGTCGGTTTTTGTCATAACAAATTAGGGTTAGGATTAGGATTAGGTTTAGGGTTAAAATTAGGATTAGGATTAGGGTTAGGGTTAATGTGTCATGACAGTGTCATGTGTTCATGACAGTGTCATATCACTCTTATGTCGATACTGTCAAGTAAAGTGTTACCGCATTTTTCAATAGTGCTTACTTTGAAGACTGCTTTTTCGGACTCTGTTCACCTTTGGACCGTTTTGACTGCTCCCTCTCAGCTTTTTGCAGTTTGCTTTTTGACGGCATGTTCTTCTTCCGAACCTCTGGAAAACAAACTAGCATTTAAGAATATCCAAACGCCTTTGTACAGTAACAGGTTCAATAACGAGAACAATTTTGACCCTAGAATAAAAACAAGGATTAAGATCTCTCTCATAACTGCAACTTGGTTGAATCTCAGTGTTTTCAAGAATGTCACAAATCATACTTGGGTATTATTACAAAGGCACATAGATGTTGACCACTATTCAAGTTCCACAATGACTTGACTGAAGACTCAACTTTAGTTACACTTAGTTAATTCACTTACTGTGCTGTGTTGCTTTGTCCACACTTGTGCTCCCTACATCTGTCACCATGCCAACCTAGGGATAAATTCCAAAAAAGAGAAAAAAGGATAAACTCCAAAGATTCTACAATTTAACCCGATAAGTAGATTGCCTAACTTACAAATGTCTGACGAGACGTTTCTGTCAGCGCCAAGATTCTAACTGCCTCAAAATTCTCAGCAACCGGGCGTTTCACATAGAGGTTGTAATACTGATAGACGTATGAGGAAAAATAAGGTGGCCGATGACACTTTAACGTTGTAAATCAATTCTATTAGACCCAACAAATGAAATAATAAACAGTAAATAATAGCATAATAGGGCTTCTTTAAGCATTTGAAGGCAGGGTGGAATTGTGAAATAGTGCCATATACAGCGGGGAAAATAAGTATTGAACACGTCAACATTTTTTTCAGTAAGTATACTTCCAGTGAGGCTATTCGCATGAAATTTTCACCGGACATTAGTATTAACTTAGGTAATCCACACATATATAAAAATCCAAACATTAATGTCTAAAAGTAGTGTTATGAGTAAAAAAGTAGAATGGCATAGGGAAAAAGTATTTAACACGCTAAGAAAAAGCAGTACACAAACGCAAGGAATGGCAAGGAACAAACTGGAATCTAAGTAGTTAGAGAAATTATCCCTCCTATCTGTGCAAATTCATATAAGCTGGGTTAGTACATACTGGTGAGCTATACAAAATTTGTTAGAAAGGTGTCACACAAGAAACATTTCATGATGGGTAAAAGCAAAGAGCTCTCCCAAGATCTTTGCAACCTTATTGTTGCAAAACATATTAATGGAACTAGTTACAGATGCACTTCAAAACTTCAGAATCATCCAGCAAGCAGTATTGGAGCCATTATTTGCAAGTGGAAGGAACATCACTACATCATCAACTGGCCATGCACAGGATCTCCTTGCAAGATTTCTGACCAGGAAGGCAGAAGGATAGTCAGAAGAGTAGCCCAAGAGCCAAGGACCACTCTGAAAAAACTCCAAAAAGATTTGGACTGTTGGGCTGTTTTTCATCTCATGGTACTAGCAGACTTCATACAGTTGAAGGAATGATGAATGGAGTCATTTTGTTCTGGGAGAATCTTTACATCCACCAGGATGATGAGAATGAGACATGGCTAGACCTTCCAGCAGGACAATGATCCAAACCATTCAGCAAAGGAAGCTCTCAATTGATTTCAGAGAAAGGAAATCAAGGCCCTGACTTCAATCCAATTGAACAGTTTTGGAAGTTAACTAAAGATCAGGATTCACAAGAGGGACCCCTGAAATCTTTAATATTAAAGGACTATCTGTTTAAAAGAAGGGCCAAACTCACACCAGAATACTGTGACTGATTAGTTTCATCATACAGGAAATGCCTTGAAGCTGTCATTACGAATAAAGGCTTTTCCACAAAGTATTTAAGAAATTTCAGCAGGCGTGTTCAATACTTTTTTCCTGTGTCATTCCACTTTATTGCACATAACTCTAACTCTACCTACTTTAATGTTTGGATTTTTTTATATGGGTGGATTATCTGAGTTAATACTAATGTCTGGAGAAAATTTCATGCAAATAGCCTCATTGGAAGTATACTTACTGAACATTTTTTTGACGTGTTCAATACTTATTTTCCCCGCTGTATATTTGTATATGACCAATGGCATTGATTTGAATCTGCAGTGTGCTTTACATAAGGTTACCATGCTGTGGAAACCACACAGTGAGAACAGACAGTGATTTGAATATTTGCACAATATTTGAGTAATTTTAATGTTTAGTGATAGTTCCTTCTGTAGGAGTTGTAACCGTTAAAAGGTATGGTGCATAAATTCATGTATTAGAACTTCCTCTTCTTTATGAAGACCTAAAGATGTTAGTGGGTGGCGTGGTATTAAATCAGCAAGGATTTTGCCCAGTAATTATTAGCATTGGTTCATGTGGGTTCATGGCGCACTACGTGGCGCGTTGTGTTTTATACAAATTAGTAGCCACGGAAGTTGGTTTAGATATACATGTCTGAAATACAAAAAAAGTTAACTTACATCTGTCTCCCCCTGCTCCTCATTGAGAACATGAACGTCAGCTTGATTCTTAGAGGTGAGGCCGATCCTTCTGAGTCCTCTATCGTCGGTACGCCTTGCTTATTCGGCAAGGCATTTAACATCATACTATGGACCTCTTGAGTCTCCTTCATTTTCTCTAACATTGTAATAATTCTAGACAACATGGCTTCACAAGTGGGGTGACCAATTCCCAGAAGAACGGGGCAGGTGTCTCGCTGGGCAGTGGCCCTGGCATCTTGTTGGGCAGGAGGGCAGGTGTCTCGCTGGGCAGTGGCCCTGGCATCTTGTTGGGCAGGAGGGCTGGTGTCTCGCTGGGCAGTGGCCCTGGCATCTTGTTGGGCAGGAGGGCAGGTGTCTCGCTGGGCAGTGGCCCTGGCATCTTGTTGGGCAGGAGGGCAGGTGTCTCGCTGGGCAGTGGCCCTGGCATCTTGTTGGGCAGGAGGGCAGGTGTCTCGCTGGGCAGTGGCCCTGGCATCTTGTTGGGCAGGAGGGCAGGTGTCTCGCTGGGCAGTGGCCCTGGCATCTTGTTGGGCAGGAGGGCTGGTGTTTCGGCTGATAATGTTCTTCTCCGCCGGCCCTCGGACTTGGTCTGGGGGAGTGCGTGGAAGTTCCTCCTCTGAATCCAAACGCCCACGTGATTCTGATTGGCTGCTCATTTTTCTTTGGAGGACATTTGCACTTGCCCTAGAGAGGTTAACAGAGACATACAAAGCAAAGCATACGTAAAGGTGTAAAGTTCAGCTTCAGAAAGTAAAAGTCCTGCCACATTTTGGTTCCTACCATTCACTTAATCAGGAGATTCTAATTAGCACAGTTCTTAAGCCAGGTAGGTCAGCTAGTTAGTGAAATCACATGTGTTAAGTGCACAAGTAAAACCCATACATGGGAGGATTTTTACTTTCTAAAGCCGGACTTTTACATACCTACGGTAATTTCCTGTGTATTAGCTGCATTGTGTATAAACTGCAGGACAGTGTTTAATGCAAGTTAAAAAAAATCCTATTAATACCATATTAACTGCCCCCATATATTAACCTCATAGCTGAAGAAATTTTGCAAAATCAATGTATAAGCCGCAGCTAATAGTTGTGAAATAAATTACGGTACTGCTTCCATACTCTGAAGGAAAATTACCTTTGGACTTGCACTCCCCCACAAACACTTACTTTCTTTTTCTCGAGCCACCTTTGGTGTCAGTCAGGTCAGATGAATACTCAGCTTGATGTAGCTTTACTCTGGCATCTGCATAAGTATCTGTATAAGACAGGAGAGAGACAGATATGAACATAAGTATAAGTAAGTCTCTTTTGATCCCGTGAGGGAAATTTGGAAATTTGGTTATCCCCATCCGTGAATTAGTGAAACACACTCAGCACACAGCTGTGAACACACAGTGGGGTGAAGCACACACTAATCCCGGCGCAGTGAGCTGCCTGCAACAACTGCGGCGCTCGGGGAGCAGTGAGGGGTTAGGTGCCTTGCTCAAGGGCACTTCAGCCGTGCCTACTGGTCGGGGTTCGAATCGGAAACCCTCCGGTTACAGTCCGAAGCGCTAACCAGTAGTCCCCGGCTGCCCCTATAATGAACATGCCCCTCCCAACCCCCCCATGAACATGCCCTCAGAGTGCAGCCTTGGGCCATGGCTGCAACAACTCGAGTTCAGTAGAACCACATTTTTTTCTCGAGAAACAGAGATCTATGTGAAATATTGCAGGAATTCTCCTTTAATTGTAATATACATGCATATAGGATCTACATGGTATAAACCACAGCTGTCAAATTGAACAGCGAATGAACTGAATTGAATGAGTGGTGTCGGGAAAACCTTCAGCCACACCAGCCATTTATAAGCGTAAGTTTTGACAAGGACTGCAACAACGAATTGATTAATCAAATAGTTGTCAACTGTTACATATTTGGATGAAACCAGGCATTTGAGGACAAATTTGGGCTATGGGAAACACTGACTGACATTTTTTCACAATTTTGACATTTTATTTTGTTAGTTGCAGCCCTAGCTTGGACAACAGTGGTGTACGGAGAAATTGAACATTGGAACCCTAAAAGCAGAAGAGTGTCACAATCTTACGAGGAAAACTGAAGTTACCTGCATTTGCCAGCACACGCACTTCACGCAGTGTCCAGTTTCTGGCTGGTGGCATGCCCTCTTCCACGGCCTTGGCCACATTGAGCATGGAACTTGGTGGCCACCAGCATTCGTTTCTGTCAGGACCCTCCAACCACTTGGAAGGGATGATGTCCACCTTCTTGCAGCTATCAGGGCCAAGTTCATCCACAAACTCCACCACACTGAATGAAGGCCTCCTGCAAAGTAAGTTAAAGGCGCTCTAAGCGATGCTGGGTAATGTCACTTCTGTTGACATTCAAACAAAACAGAAAGCTAGCACGCTACTTCCTCCCCCTCCCTCCGTGCAATTGAAACTCTCCAAAACGCGCATCTTGTCAGTAATTTGCTGGAATAGTTTGTTATGTTTTTATGGGCAAGGTTTTGTGGGCATTCTATGTAACCGAGGCAAAGCCAAAAACATATTCTGAAGAAGCAACAGAAGTAGTGGCTTTGTGAGGTTGGTTACTGGAGCACTGGAAAGATGACCAGACAGTTCTGATAGCAAACAGACTCTCAGAGATGTTGAATCAAAAAAAAAAAAAAAAACATGCATCCCATCTCAAAAGTGGTAGTAGTAGTTTCAGTTTAATGGCATATACATCTATATGCTATAAAACTTCATGTGTGAACAATGTGTTTCTCCAGTTCTGCTACAGAACTTGCTCAAGTGCTGCGGTCATTTCCTGATCCCACCACACCTCTCTCTCCCACTCACTTCCTGTCACTCTCTTCACTATCCTATCTGAACTAAGGCAACCCCCCCCCAAAACATATATACTTAAAAACGAAAAATAATAAAATAAATAAACAACTCACAAATAAATAAACAGCATATTAAAATAAATAAACAACTCACCTTCGGCTGTTGGAACAAGTGGTGGTCCCTCTGCTGATCATGTTTGTCTCTGCTGACCGTCAGAGTTGTTCTGGAGAGGGGGGTTCCTCCTCCGAATCCGAGATCGCTCTGTCTCAAATACGAGATTGCACTCTGCTCAAGTGATTCTGGTTGGCTGCTCATTTGACTCTTGAAGACTTTTGCACTTCCTACCCTAGAGAGGTTAACGTAGACATATGAGGCACACCATACTGCTTCTGTATTAGTTCTTAATTAAATGGCCTTAGTCCAGATGTATGACGATGCTTCAAGCACGTCTTGTATGCAAGGACAACTGCGTTACATAGACACGTGTGCCAATTTTTTTTTTGCACAGGGCCCATTTTTTCTGTGTGAATTAGGGACCAATCACAAAAAAAAAGCAAATGACAATGACAAAAAAATCATACCTCAATATTTTCTTGAATTTTGTCAAAAATGATAATTCGATAATGTCCTGTATCCTTAAAAAAATTGACATCCTTATTGTAAATAGGTAGGGCATACCACCTGGGACCTACCAAGTCAGCCTATGTGAGACTCATTATATTTGCCCATGCCTGACCCATTTGGTTAATGCAAACAGACACCATTTGTGTTGCCCATTCTGAGCCTCATGTAATAGTTACCCAACTAAGATCACATAGGGTTGCCCACTGGAGACTAACAAGGGGTTAGGGTAACTTAAACATGGATCACTTCTTTATGTTCTGTTCAATCAATATTTATGATTATTCGTTACACAAGAACCCCACAGGTCTATTCTGTGTCTGTCTGCGCTGGTGCTGGTGCTGCAGCTGCATAGGCTAAATGGCTCGTTAGTCGTTAAAGTCCATCAATGTAGGCTACCTACCACAATGTGCAGGGCAATGGCTTACTGGATGTGTGGGCGGGGCGTGGAAATGGTGTAAAATTAAATGGCGAGCTAACTAGCCAGACTTTATGTCAGGCGTTATTCAACAAACAGAAAATGCCTGACGTGCATGTTACAACAACGACCACTTAAACTCTTAATCTTAATTTGATGTGTAGTCTAGTCTTCGATCACGGACATCACGTTCAAGGTTTGGACTCTTGATCCGCAGGAGCCATCAGCAGCAGCAGCACGAACATGTAACGAACTGGCTCATACGTATATTGACTTTATAGCGTTATCAACATCAATTTAGGGAGCTAAAAGGCAGAACCATCATTCATAAACATAGGCTGTTGTAAGTCAATGTGAATAACCTTTACATCGACAAGATATAACTTACCTCATAGGCTCGGCTCGGCTCGGCCTACTGTTCTGTTTTGAACTTCGGACAACAGACACGTGCAAGCAAGCACCTGTCGTTTTGGCCTCGGATTTGAAGAGTGTCCTTTTGGCACGGATTCTTTTTTAACTTAACTATTACTAGGATAAATATTGCGTAATTGTATAGGCCTAACTATTCCCGACCATTGTTTACGTTCTGGTTGTGCGATACTCGATTCAGATGTGGTCTTGCGCCTCCCCTTTTCGGATTCCTTGCCTATAGCCGAGGTTAACGCATGCTTTAACTTCCTGCAGAACACTGTCCCTCCAAGTAGGCTAGGCTACTTACACAATGACATTTATTAAAGAAATTGCATAAATCTAAAGTGGGTCCTGCTGCACCATTAAATATCACCCATGGATAACAGGAATCAGCAGCGTATCCAACCTACCTGGTTGAACACTAGATGGCAGCATCAAACCCTTTCATGACATTTTATACTGCTCCTTCACCAAGAACTGTGTGCTGTAAGTAGTCCTGTTTGGCTGTTTTGTAACACACATCGACCTCCAAGTGAAATTCACAAGAGATTTTTTTTTTTTATTACATCTTAATGAGAAACATTTCCCTTTTTATGGCCTTTAAACAGTTTACAACATGTGTTTTATTTTAAAATTCCATGTCTGTATTTTATGACTCATGAAGTTATTTATGATTTATAAATAGAAGCCAATAGGACCAACAGCAAAACGTCTTTTTTTGTTTTATACCATTGTTATTATGAATGAATACAGGACACTGTAAGTTAATGTAAGTCGTTACATCAAAGACTTCAACAGGACATGGTCCTTGGACAGGTCCTGAGATGTAGCAGTAAACAGTCATTAAAACTATCTGTAATCTGTAAATTTACAAGAACACGCCTGAGAACATTTAACAAAGAGTTTATTTATCCTCACCAAAACCAAGTAAACTTTTAGTTTTACAATCTTATTGTTTACAGTCAGCTAGCCATTATTATATTTTAGATCCATTTTCCTGTAATTCATTTGTAATCAAAGGTAAAATCTTGATGAAATGTTTACAAATGGCAAAACAGTTGTGATGAGATGGGAACAAGTGAAAACTGTGTAAACACACACACACACACACATGTTAAAGAACGTGGACATCTCCCCCGTTAGGCCTTGCATAGTTCTCTTAGACAGTTAAGGATCTGGGGTTTACAATCATTCTGGGGGAACCATCGACTGCTGCTGTGTCAGATGTTTTTTAGGTAACACTTTTCAGTGTTTAGCTCAATCTGCCTTTTCAGTGTCCATGCAGTCTGTCCGTGTCCCCCTTTTTCAGTCTGCCTCATGCTGTCTCTCCCTGTCCACCTCTGTGTGTGTGTGTGTGTGTGTGTGTGTGTGTGTCTGTGTGCACGCCTATATCCTATGCGTTTCCTTTTCTCCTTCTGTGTATCTCTCTATTCCTCAGACTATTTCTGTCTCATTCTCATTCTGTCTCTGTGTCAGAGGTTGTGTTGTGTTTTTTCTTTCTGTCTTGGAGAGGAATAAAATTCAGCCCTGAAACTCCTACTTCCCTCTCTCTCTCTCTCTCTCTCTCTCTCTCATTCTGTTTCTCCCGCTTTCTTCCAACTCTCCCTCTCCCATTCTGTCTCTGTCTGTCTGAGCTTGTGCTGTGGTTTTTCACACTGTCTCTCTTCCTCTTTTCTCTCTCTCTCTCTCTCTCTCTCTCTCTCTCTCCTCTCCACCCTCTGTCTCTTTTTACTCTCCTCTTCTTTATCTTGTGCTTTCTACCGTTTTTTTTACCTCTTTCTACCTCTCTTTTCCCTCTCTCTCTCTCTCTCTCTCTCTCTCTCCGGTGTGTTGTTTACGTGTCCTGTTTGTGCTCACAGTCGTTTAAGACATCAAGGGTGTGAAAGAGGAAGAACCACAAAAAAAAAAGAAAAAATCTGACCGTGGAAGCCAGTGGGGCTCCCAGGAAGAGTTTAAGCTCCAGACTCTCCGATGAGAGATCGTAGGTCACTAGTGGTCTGTCCGCATTGGCCTAAAAAGCTCAGAAGTGGTTTTGCAGTCCAACCCTGTTTTGGCAGTTATTTGGGGGTTGCCACATTAAAAAAAAAAAAAAAATCACTATTTCAGGAGTAGGAGTTAAAGCAGTCCTCCCTTCCCTACACCCCCCAATCTCTTTTTAGACACAAGTGTATCTTTTTCTGCGTGTTTTAGAGATGACTGAGGGAAATTTGAACGTTTATTTTGAAATGAGTGCAAGAATTGTCAGAGGCCACATTTAGCCACTTGGGTTTACAGGGACAGAGAGCGAGAGAGACAAAGAGTGAGTGTGTGTGTGTGTGTGTGTGTGTGTCTGTCTGTCTGTCTGTTAACTATCTCTCTCACACACACACACACACACACACACTCTCTCGTGTCTCCCTGAACTGATCAGCGACACGTCACACGCAAACAGCTTTTCTCTGCTTCTCACTGTGTTTTCATCAGAGCAATATCATCAGGGTCTTCTGCACTGTTTAGTGATGACTGCACTGCATTGCACAGACAGCTCCACTATCTCTGTATGTCCATGTGAGTGTAGCACTGTGTTATCGTCACTCCTGCTGTATCCTCTCCCCACAAGTTCTTCCTACTGAGACTTCCCTTCTTTTTTAATCATGGGCCATGTACTAAAGCAGACAGGGTGCAGTGGGAGCATAGTGGCTAATAAAAGGGCCTGGGCTCCAGCCGTGGCGCAACTTGCTGAGGCACCTGCACCTGCCTCTCAGTAGGCTACATCTCTGTATTTCAGCAATGTCAACATTTCAGGCATCAATAAAGGTGATGATGAAACGTTATCCCATTGTTCAATATTTGATAGCCTGTCACAGGGACGTTGTTTCGTAAAATCGCCCTTTTGGTGCATTGATCTGTATCGATAACGTTATGGGAGAACCTGCATGTAGCCTAATGGTAGCCTAACTTTTTTTCTCTGTTCAAAACTCGGTTTACACGAAGACAATAGCCTTTCTTAGAAGCTGTGAAATTTGACCAGAAAGGAACATGTCTTCTGAAAGCTGACACAAAAATCAAACAATATTTGATCATTTTAACTTCAACTGAACAGCGACAGGTCTTGGTAGGCAGTAGACTCAGCAGACGTTAAAACGGTAGCCTACTGTTATAGCCAGAGTCAGTCAGCATCCTGTAACATTAATGGCGTTAGTCATGAATCCTGTAACATATTATATAATATAACAGCGATGGCTTATTCGAAGACGATCTGCATGGATATATAACCACCCAGAAAAACTCAGAATGTGAGTGATAAAGTTCATTAATTGTATGAAACTTTTATTAGTTATCCATTGCAGCATCAATATTAGGCTGTTATGCTAGCTCAACCTTAAATATATGTTGTTATTTTGGTCATGTGGACTTGATTAAACGAATAAAGATAATTCATAAACTGCTTATTTCTTACATGACTGGAAGCAGTAGCCTAGGGTTCAACAGTGGTGTTTGAGGTTGCTGTGTTAAGTTGTTGTGTGTGATCGCTAAACAATTAGGATCAAATCAGTTTATTTTTTGACATACGAGAGTTAGCCTGACCTATAACGTTAGCCTATAACACATAAGCCTATTCTGTTTTCATTTATTAGCATTTGTTGTGATTATATAATCAAATGACACTCATGATAACTTGAAATAGAAGGACAGAAGATAGGTGATTGATGTCCACAAGCACCTAATTTCAATTAGAACAAACTGTTCAGGTAAAAAATAATCTTGCCATGTTCAAAATGCTGCACTTTTTTTCCCTTCATAGCCTATCTCTGGCAATTCATTTTTGGATGACTGTAGATAGTAGTATTTTAGCCAAATAGGCTACACCATTAGTTCTTGAAATTAAAAGACTTCACAGCTGCTATTGATCATCCTCTACAACCACGTAGGTTTTAAACGATCGTTTGCCTTTTTTTTGCTTCTTATTGTAAAACCAACTGTTAGGGCCTACACAAGTGGTCGGCATCCCGGGTCAATATTTGATATTAAAATTTTGATTTTTGGCGCTATTTGTAACTATGTGTAGCCTATGCAACCCGACTGTTGTAGGCTTGCCTACCACTCTCTGCAGTGCCTTGCCTACCATTCTTGCCTACCACTCTAGTTGTAAAACAAACGGTCACATGACATTATGGCGTAGGTGCAAAACCTTAATAAGGGCCTGGGCCAGCAGGCAGTAGCCAGAAAAGGGTTCAATTCCCTGTTGCCTTTGTTGTGTCCTTTAGCAAGGCATCCCGTGTTGCTCTGGGGAAACTGGCCCTTGTAAGTATTGACGTAAATTCCTTTGGATGAAATCGTCAGCCAATATGAATAAGTGAGTAAGTGCGATTCTTTCTACCAGCTTGCAGTTCCATCTGCCCATATGAACTCCAGCAGTCCCCCACGTAGCTCCATCTCCACAATCATGTCCAACATCTCTTCCCACCCAACAGATGCATGTCCGTTGCTCTATTCCAAAGAAGAGCCATTGCTGCTGGCTTTGAGGGTGAGAGCTGTATACTGGCACTCTGAATGACCTGTATGTGAGAATTAAGTACTTGTATGCACTGGTAATATGCTGGTGCTAATTGCTTGCTCTGGCAATGGCAGGCCAGAGGAACCTTCACTGAAATAAACCCAATCCAGACTGAACCTGTTCCAGTGAGAAGATCACCCCACCTGAACTGAACCTTGACCTTTGACCTGCAGGTGAACAGTGCCACAGCCTTTGTTAGCATGACACTCCTCTCTCTCTCTCAACTCCATTGATCATTTCAACTCCATCTGTCCTCCACTCTTCGACTTCATCGAGCCTCCCTCAGCTCCATCTCCTCATTTTATTTGTTATTCATCGTCTTCATCTCTCTTTCTTCTCCATCTCTCAGTTCGGCGCCTCCTCGTCTGTCCACCGGTCACCTGCTCCGGGGCTCTGGGGGCAGGGGAGGTTGGGGCGATCGCGTCGCCGGATCATCTGGCACCTCCACGAAGTCGGCCACCACGACCTGCCGCTCGCCCAGTTTGCGGACGCAGCGCTGCACGGCCCGCAGGATCTTCTCCAGACGCCGGTCCAGCGCCAGCAGGTGCGGCTCGGTCAGAACCGGCCGGAGCGGGTCGCCATCCAGGGACTCGCGCATCACCTCGCTCAGGCGGAGGTCTGGCCGGGTCAGCAGATGCAGGCGGAGCAGCGTTGAACGCTTGATACTGTGGAGGGAGGTGGGATATGAGACAGGGGGTCAAAGGTCAAAGATACAACAGTCCAGTCAGACAGTGAGTATATTCATGCTATGACCAGTAATAAAGCGAAATAGCCATATCTATTGCTGTATCTCAAAACAACATTAAGAATCCAACACGATTAAGAATCCAAAAATTCCCTTGTGATTGCACATTACTAAAAACGATTGATCTACTCTTAAACCAGTTACAATATCCAAACAGTACAGGTTCATACGTGCAGCTTAATCACTGTCTTGATAGAAGCTGGGGCATCTTTTCTACTACAAAGGCAAGTGCAATGTTGTTGATGGATCAATTCCGACAGTGCCTCGAGCGACCACTAGCACAGAACATCAACTCCATCAGAGCCCGTGCCTGGGGAGTGTTTACACGCACATAATCCCCCTGTGATGATTTGAAGATCTGTGTCTTATACATTTCTAATCGTCTCTTTGGAAATGTAAGCGGAGGTCTGGGACAGCTTTGGGGTGCTGTTCCTCCCACAGTCTGTCGGGAGAGTGGCCAAATCAAGAGAGGGACTCACGTGCAACACTGAGTCAGGGGAGCCAGGATGGACAGCTCATCATGGGAGTGCCTGCCAAACCTGTCAACACGATATAACACACTCAGAAATGCACATGCACTTGCTATGTCTTAATTAGATAGATAGATAGACAGACAGACAGACAGACAGACAGACAGACAGACAGATAGATAGATAGAGACAGATATAAAAAAATAGACATTTTCAACCAATGAGGGCTTTTTGTATAATATGTAAATTTTCCTGCCTATAGAGATGAAGGGTTATCATGCGTTATTTGTCGATATTGTAATGTAGAGATGAAAGGTTATCATGCGTTATTTGTTGATATTGTAATGTAGAGATGAAAGGTTATCACACATTATTTGTCGATCTTGTAATGTAGATGAAAGGTTATCATGTGTTATTTGTCGATATTGTAATGTAGAGAATGGCACTTGGCGATGGCAGCACTCTTACCCTCTAGCATTATCAAAGTGAAGCAGAAATCCAGCATCACCAAATTTGGTAAAGATTTCATAGTGATGGCGGTCCATGTTCCCTTGATGACAAAATGATGACACAAAATTGTAGAAATTGTATAATGACACGTTATAAGAACTGGTTTATATGGAGAAACAAACAGGTAAACACAAACACAGTGCTGGCCATTATACCTGTGAGAAAGTCAAATATGGCCATGTCGATGATGTTGAGTAGCCTGTTTCCAGAGTTGTAGGGATAGAGCCTCCGTATTGTGTCACAGTAGAAAGGATTAACCTCCCATCTGCAAAAAGCACATAGTTGTAAATGGGGCAGAAATATAAAGTGACTCCGCTGCTGCTTCCACCCAAATGAACAGGATTACTCTGACCAACTCTGACCCTCGAGCCTGCCATCCTTCCCCCAGTGAGCTTAAAACACACTTCTCGTTTGAGCTCTTGTCTGGACAGTGAACATCACAGAATACTACAATATGCGATGCGATTTATTTTGTAGACGCTTTTGACCAAAGAGACTTGGCTTGATATACAGTATGATCGATACTGATGTGTGAGCTCAATAGCCACTCTTGCGTAGTGTCATTTTCACTTTGTTTGTGTCCCAGCCAGGACTGTGTATGATAAACAACACAGTATGTTTTCAGAATTTTTTCTTTTTGGAGTGTACACATTGAACGGACAGTCAGTGGGACATGAGGAGATAAGTGTAAATGATTAGAATTAAGGACTACACATTTATGTTTACTTTTATGGTTCTTAGCCAACTTTTTTTTGTCGAAAGTGACTTATAATGACATCAATAAACACAACATTAGCTTTAAAATGAACACACATTTACAATTACAATTACACAGCAAAGTCATATGGCCTAAATGAATCAATAAGTTAATAAATTAACCTTTAATCATCTTTAAAGGAGCCGTATGTAAGAAAAATATTTCAATTAATCATAAAATGGCCCTGATATTTCACTAGACATGAAGAAATCATGTTCATTTCAAATACTTATATCACTGACAACAGTAGTCCGGCCAGGATATTGTCATTTAAAAAGTGAAGTCGCAGCCCTCAACTGATGTTGATGTTGTGTTTTGTCATGTCATGTTGTGTTTTGGCCTGATGCGACACCCTCCACCTATCTACTAATCACGAAGTCAGTAGTGTTTCGCCATCCGGGTTGGCAACCTCGAGTCAGGGGGGATGGGGGAGGGGATACACCGCTCTTCAGTATTTTGAAAGTGATTGCAGTACCAGTTTTGGCTACAATCTTACATACGGTTCCTTTAAGTGTTCCAAAAGGAATCCTTGAGGAAGAGGAAAGGGAAAGAAAGGGTGGAGAAGTCGTACTCTTCTTTCCCGGTGAAGGTGTAGGATCGGATCCAGGGGTTGGGGATGGAGATCCGGGGTGCGATGCTCAGCCCAGGCAGGTACGCCGACATGGAACCTTCCAGAAGGTCCGGGTGACCGCACACGGCGTACTCTGTCTTGCACACGTACAGGCATTTGGCGAAGAAGCAGGTGTTGTTTGCTGCGGGTGAGAAAGAATGGAGGTAGGTTGGAGGTTTTGGTTTTCATGTGTCAGACACCTCTGAGTCATGCACATGATTCGGCATGTCGGAGGAATACGTGGCTCCCAATAGGGTGGAAAAAAACATGAGATCAGAGAATGGATGGGCCTAAAGCTTTTCAGTATTTTCAACTTTTGAACTAGCAATTTCAACCTCTTTTGAAAATCCTGTGTAATGTAATTCTTCCAGATGTGGGGAGCTGCCTTCACCTTGAACTAGGAATTATGAGGGAATTATGAAGGAATTGTGAAGGACAGAAATCATGAGGGAATTATGACAGGTGTATTTGGGAATGCCTTGTGTATGTCTGAGCTGGCTCACTTTATGTCGTTTGTTTCTGTTTTTCTATTGTCCCTGTGTATTTGTGAGTAAACTAGTGATGACAAGGTCATTCTTTCCCATAATATCCTTATCATCTTCCTTCCCAACCATGGATTAGATTTGAAAGTGTCTGAGTGAGCTCCTTGTCAATATTTCTTTTTTTGTGTGTCTGCTGATAATGATATCCTTATCTCCCTTGCTCTTAACCACATATTTTATTTGGGAAAGTCTATCAAGTATCTGTGAGCATGTTTTTGGATTTGGAAAGTCTATCATGTATCTGTCAGTATATTTCTGGATTGGGAAAGTTTATCATGTATCTGTCAGTATATTTCTGGATTGGGAAAGTCTATCATGTATCTGTGAGTACAGTATATATTTGGATTGGGAAAGTCTAACATGTCGGCGAGCTCACCTGGGGAGGTGAAAAACACACTCTTGAGTTCCTCGTTCCGAGTGACGTGCAGAATCTCCCCAGAGACATTAACCAGTCGCCCTATCACAGGTGGCACTCTTCGGAAATCCAGCACTCTGTCAGAGTCAAAACCATACACACATACTGTAGTGAGAAATGTTTAGCCTTAGAGAAGAGTACCATATATATGTGTGTGCTATATTTATCCATTTTCTCTTTTGGTATTGTCTGTGAACATGTTAAAGATGGAAATGCTACAGTAGGCAAAGAGAAAAGAAGGAAAGATTTATGCCCAGCATCTGTGGAATGCCATGTGCAAGGTGTGTGTGAAGTCATGCTGCTTGTGTTGTGCCTTAGAGAAGGACTGCCAGGCCTCTGCTCCGGCGGGCTGGCGCCCCAGACCTTATTTACTGCCTTGGGGTCAATCTTGACTGGATCTCACAGATGTTGGCCGTTAAGTATAAGTATATATACTTTTTTGATCCCGTGAGGGAAATTTGGTCTCTGCATTTAACCCAATCGGTGAATTAGTGAAACACAAACAGCACACAGTGAACACACAGTGAGGTGAAGCACACACTAATCCCGGAGCAGTGAGGGGTTAGGTGCCTTGCTCAAGGGCACTTCAGTCGCGGCCCACTGGTCGGGGCCCGAACCGGCAACCCTCTGGTTACAAGTCCAGAATGCTAACCAGTGGGCCACGGCTGCCCCAAGTGGATACAGCCTTATAGATATGGTCAACTGCTTGAGTAACTAGGCCATAAAGTGGTTTGCGTACCATTAATGGAGATGTCATATCTTGTCTGTCTTGTCAGGAGGGTGTGAGAAGTATGCATTTTCTTTGTAACATGAGACTGTGTCTGTTAGCGACACGGCTTAGGTCTCCGGTACCGTGAATAAAGCTCTCTGAGATTTCTGACTTACTGCTGACTCTACCTGAGACTTTTGAATAAATCCAGAATTTTAGTGAAAACAATACATGCAGTACATATCTGAAGGTCTTTCTCAAAACAATTAAGAATCCATAGATTAATGAAAACAATATTTTATATTTACATTTACATGTATTCATTTAGCAGGCATTTTTAACCACACTACCACCGCCCCATCGTCTATATCTCGAAACAAAAAATGTGAGTGTATAAAAAAAGACCACTACCAAATGGGAGATCCATAAATACACACACACACACACACACACACAAACACAATATCCGTATATCACTCCGAGGGTGCGTCTGCACAATCCTACACTGCATAGTCTATACATAGTGTGGTGAAACGGATGGGCATGTACACATAAATGGCACAAACGCACATAATTCCATTATAGTGGTCCCAAATAAGCCCATGTGTCTTCCAAGACAGAGAGCTGAAAATATCACTTATGTAACCAGCAATCAAGCGAATAGCAACTCTCAGTAATTCTACGCTGTGAGAGAAAGCATTTCATCCAGTCGCTTTTTCTACAAGCGTCGCCTAAGGGTATGTCGCACACAACCAGACGCTGAATCTCATAAACTCTGTACCCAACACAGCTAATTACAATCTCAAAAGGCCTGGATGACACCCCTCAAACCCCCTTCTCCCTTAGCCAGCCTCTTCTTAGCCACTAATGACATGGTACAGACCGCAGGCTGTCACTACCACTGCTGTCAACCAGTCATGATCCATCATAATATACAGTAGTCTGCTAAGGCCAAACTGCCTTTAGAAAGGCTGGGAAAGAGGCAACGGCAAATGAAATATGGCGGATAGATTTTCATTAAATTTCGTTGTTTTTTTTGTTCAACACACGGGCATACCACAATGCAGTAAATTAACAAATTTCCGAAATTAGAACATCAACTCTTTCATTGAGACACGAATAAGCATCAACAAATGACCGATTGGCTTTCAAAGTTTTAAACTCAGTTGTTCAAGGTAATCACCGTCTTATATACCATCGAATCTTTCATTAAGAAAACATTTCAAATGGATCTCTCATCACTACCCCTGTTATCAGACCAAACTGACGTAATTATATCCACCCTTTTAATAAGCATTATGGGATGGCAACGTATTCTTATCAGATGGCTGGGAGCGCACGTAAGGTGATACCTCTGGTATGATTAGACCACAGCAAGCACGGTGTGGTAGAGCGAGCCATACTTAGGAGCCTTGTCTCGACATGCTTAAACACAGACCTGAAAGTGCCAATCCGCTATGAAGTGAGTTTTGTCTGAGAATTGGAGACCACTTAATGTATATTCAATCCCTAAAAGAGCACTTGCGCTCCACCGTAAACATACATATAGGAACCGCAAAGGGGAAATCACCAAATAAATACAGACGCCAGCAGCAATTTACGGGGTCCAAACATTTAAAAAAATAGTGCACACATCCACTCAACGTTATGTAGGTGCTTGTCGGACAGGTTTTGAGCGTCTAGAGAGAGACAGAGACAGCACATGGTACTGATAATGTGTTCCCACAAGCACTTTCATTTGACAATGATTTGGTCCTCAATGAATTTAAGTGGGATATTTGTGGGAACATTAAATGAAATCCATGACTCTGTCATTGTTAGTGCCTTGCAGCTTGCCTTCAGAGGCACATATACATTGGTGTGGACAGGGGTGTCGAACTGGGGGTAAAAGTGCTATAGGCAGGGGCGAACTGGGGTTAAAAGTCGGACTGTTTACCAGGACCCCAGGGGGGGAGAGGGCCCTTGAAAAGTCTGGAATATATGCATAAGGGGGCAGGGGGCATGGGGGCCCATCAGGACTGCCTATGCATAGGGCCCAGGATCTTGTGCTACACTGGGTGTAGAGACATAGGAGCATGTTCATTACCTCTCAACTCTCAGTGGAGCTGACTGTCCTTACTACAGGTGAGAGGTGTCGTACCTCACAACCCTCAGTGCAGCTTACTGCCGTTAGCCTACTGCCTTTACTACAGGTGAGAGGTGTCGTACCTCACAACTCTCAGTGCAGCTTACTGCCCATACTACAGGTGAGAGGTGCCACTGCACTCACCTGTCCAGGTGGAAGGCTGCGATCTCTGCGTTGTGTCTCTGGAAGTCGACAAAGTAGAAGACGTCCTCAGGGGTCTGCTCGTTTCTCTCTTGCCTGGCGGAGCAGAAAACAGACAGGTCAGGCGACGAGGCTTCATAGCTCAAATATGTTAGACTTTTTATCATCTTTAGGACTGATAATAAAGGAAGTCATATTTTCCGATGCTTATTAGTGCCTCCTCCAATGGGTTATGTTGTTCAGTGTGGTTTGTATGTCTTTGTGCAGAACTACACAAAAATTACTAGCCTGATTTTCATGAAATTAGATGGAATGGTGTGTCATGGACATGTTAAACTTGATGAAAAGGTAGCAGGGTCCACTCAATTTAATAACAGAGTACGCAGGTGAATGTCTTTGCCAAAGGTGTTCAGCCACACATCACGGAGCAGAATGTGTCCCAACGATTACTAGCCTGATTTTCATGAAATTAGATGGAAAGGTATGTCATGGACCTGTTAAACTTGATGGAAAGGTAGCAGGGTCCACTCAATTTAATAACGCAGGTGAATGTCTTTGCCACAGGTGTGCAGCCACACATCACGGAGCAGAATGTGTCCCAAACGATTGTAACTGTATAGAGCGCAGCTCAAGTGACCTGACAGTTAACCTAAACAAAACTGTGTGTGTGTGTGTGTGTGTGTGTGTGTGTGTGAGAGTTAACCTAAACAACATCTGGATACCTCATGGGTTTGAACATAGATTTGCCAAAATCCTTGAACTTCAGAGCCAGCTTCAGGTGATGTCCGCTGGGTTTTACCACTGTAAAGGGGAGAGAGAGACAGAGAAGTGAATGTGTGTGTGTGTGTGTGTGTGTGTGTGTGTGTGTGTGTGTGTGTGTGTGTGTGTTTCATTACTGCTGACGGGGTCACATATTTTTACACATGTGTCTGTATAACTAATGTGTGACCACTAAAATGTGGACATTTTTCAAATATTGTGAGAGGGAATTTGTGGAGTCAGGTCTTCGAAAGGGCCGGGGTTAGGTGTTATTGGAGCGCCCCCAGTCCTTGACTACAAGCTCTCCTCTGAACAGCACCTGTGTTCCTTAATGAGCCCTAAGCCTACTCAGATGGGTGGGAACCCAACCCAACCCATCTCTTCATCCACCTGCATAGACCCCAAGTCTCTTTGACAGCTTATGTCTTACTGTACATGTCTGCTGCTGAAACAGCTGACCACTTCCTGACTGCCTCAGAGTGAGAGAGAGAGAGAGAGAAAGAGAGAGGCCATGAAGAATATCCTCCTCTAACTATGCCTCTCTAACCACAGAAAATGGGCAGGAAGTGAGAGGCAGGAAGTGAGAGAGAGAGAGAGAGCGAGAGAGAGAGAAAGACTAACTCATTCAGGCTAATGTGAAACTGCACTTGAAACTGCTTCCTGATGTCGCTGTGTGGTGGAGAGGAAGTGATGTGG
>NC_063210.1:21133750-21141250 GCF_017589495.1 Alosa alosa | reverse complement strand
CACATTCATTATACACACACACACATTCATTACACACACACACATTCATTATTACACACACACACATTCATTATACACACACACATTCATTACACACACACACACATTATTACACACACACATTCATTATAATACACACACACACACATTCATTATTACACACACACATACATTCATTATACACACACACACATTATACACACACACACATTCATTATACACACACACACACATTCATTATACACACACACATTCATTACACACACACACACATTCATTATACACACACACACACACATTCATTATACACACACACACACATTCATTATACACACACACATTCATTATACACACACACACATTCATTATACACACACACATTATACACACACACATTCATTACACACACACACACACATTCACATACACACACACATTCATTACACACACACACACACATTCATTATACACACACACACACACACACACACACATTATTATACACACACACATTCATTATATTGAAGCACACACATACACACACACACATTATACACACACACATTCACATTCATATACAAGCACACACACACACACACACACACACATTATACACACACACACACATTCATTATATTGAAGCAACACACACACACACACACACACATTATACACACACACATTCATTATATTGAAGCACACACACACACACACACACACATTATACACACACACATTAATTATATACACACACACACACATTCATTATACACACACACAACATTCATTACACACATTATACACACACACATTCATTATACACACACACACACATTACACACACACACACACACACACACACACACACACACACATTATACACACACACATTCACACACATACACACACACACACACATTCATTATACACACACACACACACACACATTATACACACACACATTCATCATATACACACACACACACACACATTCATTATACACACACACACACACACATTCATTATACACACACACACACATTCATTATACACACACACACACACATCATTATACACATTTCATTATACACACACACACACACACACACATTATTATACACACACACACACATTCATTATACACACACACACACACACACATACATTCATTATACACACACACACACATTCATTATACACACACACACACACACACACATACATTCATTATACACACACACACACACATTCATTATACACACACACACACACACACACACACATACATTCATTATACACACACACACACACATTCATTATACACACACACACACACATACATTCATTATACACACACACATACATTCATTATACACACACACACACACACATACATTCATTATACACACACACACACACACACACATTCATTATACACACACACACACACACACATTCATTATACACACACACACATACATTCATTATACACACACACACACACATTCATTATACACACACACACACACACACACATTCATTATTATACACACACACATACATTCATTATACACACACACACACATTCATTATACACACACATACACACACACACACACACATTCATTATACACACACACACACATTCATTATACACACACACACACACATCATTATACACACACACACACACATTCACATACACACACACATTCACACACACACACACACACATGCAGCCAATATTTACAGCATGGCAACAATGACACGTCTGCAGTAAACATGCACGTATACTTTACTAAGCAGTAAACATACCTATGTAAGATATAAGAAGACATACAGTATGTGAGGAGTAAACATACCTTGAGAGCAGTCACACACACCCTTCAGTGCTTTCTCATCCTGAGTATAATCTGTCATAATAGAAAAGCCCAGTTTAGTTTCAACACAACAGCAGGGGTTAGTCATATAGTGCATATAATAAAGGCATTTCATTTCAGTATAATTATTTCGCATAATGACAGTGTGTGTGTGTGTGTGTGTGTGTGTGTGTGTGTGTGTGTGTGTGTGTGTGTGTGTCTGTATGTGTGTGTGTGTGTGTGTATGTATGTGTGTTTGTGTGTGTGTCTCTCGAGGAAGTGGCATTCCCACCTTCCTTGACCAATCAGCCCATCAACACTCATTAGATGACCATAGTGTTAGTTCACTGAGCCCAAGAGCCCAAGAGAGAACCAACCAGAACCCACCGACCACTAATTGTTATGAGTGAGAGACAAGTTTGCAGTGTTTTGATTGCGACACAATGCTTGTGTTATCGTGTTATTGTGGTGTCCATTTCTTGACATTGTTGTGATGGTAGCAGGATTGCTGCTATAGATGATTACTGTTGGTTTTGTTTACTGATGTATTCTAAAATATCTGTATGTCTGTGCTGTGATACTAATAGCCTCTTGAGGACGTCTTCTAAGTCCAAGACTATTAGGCAAGATTGCATGGCAAATTTTGGTATATGAATAGTCATAACACTCTCTCACATTTTGCGTATGTTATCTTATTGTAATGTCTTTTTGAATTAATATCTTGCTGCATACCTTACTGTAGTTCTAAAGCACATACAACTAATCAATTCTGGCTGTTTGGAACACCACATCAGTGCCTTTGGTTTCAGTTACGCTGCTCAAATCAATCTGTTATGTCTGCTTATTGAGTATACTGTGTGTGTATGTGTGTGTGTATTTATGTATGCATCTGCATGCCTTTGAATGTATGTGTGTGTGTGTGTGTGTGTGTGTGTGTGTGTGTGTGTGTGTGTTTTGTGTAAGCATCCATGTAATTGGAAATCTGTCTGCAGCTGTTTGGCAATACAATGTAGTGAAAGCCTAGACCTCTTCAATGATTAACGATGGATTTGGTGGCCTCCGCTTGTGTGTGTGTGTGTGTGTGTGTGTGTGTGTGTGCGCATGTACCTGCGCTTATGATGACGCTGCTGCGCATGTCCTGCAGCAGGCGAGCGATCCCAGGGTCGTCTCGGGTGTACAGCGCGTAGCGATTGATCCCCAGGTGGAATTTCAGCCAGCTGGCCTCGGGGTCAAAGGTCGCCGGCTGCTGAGGCAGGGACAGGTTGGCGGCCGCGGCGGCGTCACTGTAGTGCCTCTGCTGCCTGCCAATGAGAGAGAGAGGACACCGCGGGAGTGTAAACCTTCGTGTCAGTAAACGAGACAGTCAGGGGTCAGCAAATGAGAGGACAGCAAGGAAACAAAGTGTAAATGGAGACATTTGAGACATTTGACAAGGAGACATTTGAGTGTAAATGTTCATGTGGAGAGGGAGCCGATATGGTGTGTGTGTGAATCTTCATGTCACTCTGTCTGGTGTGAGTAGCTGAGAGGTGTTAAAACACATAGGTGCGCAACATGAGTGCACCAACACTCTGTCACCTGCATGCACACACCACCTTTAACTGAATTGTAATCTACACGGTCGGTGGCAAAAAGGTTCGACGCTGATTGTATTGAAAACATTGGAATCTGATGTCATCGGATGTGGAAAGCAGAGTGCCACTGCACTCATGTAAGGTACCTATGTGAGGAGGCCTGTACAGCCCGCTAGGCTTTCTTCCTGTTTTCCTGTTTGTTTGCAGGTGTGTCAGGACAGGAGGCCGTACTTCAGGGGCCAGCGAGCTGATGAGGTGCATCTGTGTGCAGTTGTGGCTAGTTAAAAGGGCTGCTTCCTCTCCGTTTTGGAGGCTATTCTTACTTTGGATTTCAGACATAAAACACTCAGCACTCCAATCCTAACAGCCCCATTCCAATCCTAACAACATCCATGCATTACTGATAACTAAACCTGAGCCCATCTCATACACTTTGCTTGTTTGCCAGTTTGTTAATAAAAACGTTTTAAAACATGCTTGCACGTAAGCATGTTTTTAAAAGTATGGCCATGTGAAATTAAAGGCTTTTTAAATATATAACCCTCAGATTTTCTTGAAAACATTTTCAACTTTTTGGATCCCTGAAACTGAAACGCACTAGAGGAACACCGAGTCCTAGGGCCTGTGAAACAAAACTATTTTGGGTAAAAAAAAAAAAAAAAAAATCAACCTTGTTTCCCTCTTTTGTCATATCAGAAGAGAACAAGAGGACGTTTAGTGTGTCCTTGAGGAGTACAAATTCAGGTCAAAGGTCACCCAATCAGATGTGGAATGAGAAATGGGAAAGAAAATGGTTCAGCTCTAACCAACTGTTGGTGTCCCACGTTGGTTAAGTTAAGAGAACATACTCGTGGGCTTCATTGAGGAAAAAGTGAGAAATGTGCTGATTTATGTATGGATTTCAGCGTGTTTTAAAATATGGACATATGTTCTGTTCATTGTTTTATTTTCAGTGTTCCTGAATTGAGCAAAGCTTCAGCGTCTCCTCCAGTCTTAACTTGGGCTGAAAAACTGGAGAACAGAGTTTCGCACAGATGAGGAGCTTTGCCCCAAACATGCCCACACTCGCAGAAGACTCTCACTGTTCCACTTGCATTGTGAATAACAAAGTTGTTAAAAAACTCTGCATACCTACAGTAAGCTTAGACACACCGCAAGATTAGGAAAGTTGCACGTTAAATCACATGACAATGATATCATAGTGAGTATTCATTTATAAGCAGCAATATCGAGAGACAGGAAGTCACACTCGGTTGAATGAACTACTACCATAGCTGTTGTTAAATGTTTGCACAACTCTTGAGAGAGTGCATAACTTGACAGTCTGCCAAGCAAGAATTTCCCAGACATGCAGTTGTCATTGCCATTAAATTCATGTATTTCTGCTTCAGATTGTTATGGTTGTATGGTTGTTGTATTTTAGGTCTTACAGTACTTCTATAGTATGTCACAAAATACTAAAAAGATTTCCAGAATATCTATAGTATATAGTATCTATAAGATTACTACAATATTTTTGTGACAAAATACTATAAGATTGCTATCGTTTTCTTTTTTTTCTTTCTGTTATATAACAGTTCTGTTAAGTCACTATCAAAGCGATGACACTGCCATAAGAGACCGTGGAAAAAAGATAGCAGTGTCCGGGTTAGGTAGACAGTTTTGGAACTGAAAACGGCCAGTCACTTGGTCAGTAGCCAATGAGTTACTGAATCACAGCTTCCAGCATTCGTAAATACATTCCAGCCTTCTGCGATACAGACATTCAGCACAGGTTTTTTGGAACTGTTTATCGCATGTTGGCAACATCAGAGTGTCGCAACTCTCTCTTTCTAAGGCTTTGGTCACTATTATTGTCTTCCAAACTGATCTGGCCTCTAAAAGAAGCTTGTGCCTGGTTAAAAGACGGGAGGTTGTTTCACCATCGTCAGGCCTTTTTAGTCTCTGTGATGGCGGCATCTTTGGCCAAGTGTAAATATTTTGGGTGCGGAGGAAGGCCATGTTTACGGTCCGTGTGTACAGTGCTCTCTCAATCCCACAACTGAAGGACGGGACAGACGACTTCTAGAAAATCAAGTGGTGACTGACCATCGAGGAATTGGCACGGAGATAATTTATCTTCTATTCTCATACACTCGGGTAAATCAACAGCAATCAGATGACCACAAATGTGAGTCCACAAGCCCACGGACCGCTTACTGTTGTGGGTGAGAGACAAATTTGGTGAGAGACAAGTTTGGGATGTTTGGATTGCTTTTGACACAGTGATCAATCAAGACACACATAGTTAACACTGACAAGGGGCATAAAAAACAGCAACATCCACCTCCACCACCACCACCACCTGCTGCCCCTCCTGAGCCCCCCCGAGTGAAACGCAGGCCTCTTGTGACGCCAGTGCGTGTCTGTCCTCCTTAGTCTGCAAGTCTTTTGTCGCTGTGTAGTGTACTATGATTGCACAGCCCCAGGTACCAATTACAGTGCACTCTCATTTAGTATAGACCCTTTCTACAATAAAAACAAAAAAAATGCTTGAACATTCTATTTGGTTCCCAATCTACTTCCTTTGCATTAAGATAACACAAAAATCCTTAATATACTTTACTTTATCAACCGTGGACGCTGGATAACATATGGAATGTTAAAAAGGAAGTCTTGTGGGGCCAATTATGATGCTGATAATGGAACTCTCTTGAAAGGGTCTATACTGCCAGGGGAGGGGAGCAGGGGGCCCGGCGCTGCCGTTGCCGTCGCCTACCGCGCTGAGAAAGTGCCTCTCTCTGCCCCACTTCCACACCTGCTCCACTTCAGTGAACACTCACCTGACAGCCCCTAACTACGGGGAATTATGCACTGGCATGCCCCCTCAGGAGCAGTGCACTGCGCTGAGCTGAGCCTGCTTTTCTTCCCCTATTTGCATCACGGCGCAGGCTACAAAAGTGCTGTGTACTGTATCTATTTTTCTCTGTGTCTATCTGTTTCTGCTGCGCACTGTGTCTGTTTAGCTGTGTATCTGTCTGTTCCTTTGTGAGAGACCAGAGAAGCAGACAGAATGGACACTCTATTCAGAATGGACACTCGCCATATAGCAAAAGATTAATGCGCTCAACATAACCCAGTCAAGTCATCAAGTTGCTTGGACAAAGTTGCCTATCTGTAGTACTTTATTATGCATAAAGATGACTTGAGTCAGTTATGGTGTGTGCACCAATCTTTTTTAAAGTATATATGTTGGGGCTTTTTGCCTTCATTCAGGCTGGACAGTGGAGAGTCAAAGTATGAACAAGTGGGAGATGGGGTGGCATCAGGAAGTGACCACCACGGGTCGGATTCGAACCCGCGTCCCCACGGAACACACTTGAACCCAAAAATGGCATCGACATTGCATCTACTTACAGCCCAGCTCCGCCCATGACAGCACTTATGATTAATACATTGCACGCTGTACTAAGTGCACTTGTGTTAAAGTGTACTTAGTGCACTAATCTTCATGCTTCTCTGATGCTGAACTGAATAGAGGCAAGCTTTAAATGATGATTGGCATGTGAAGTGACTTTGAAAATGTACCTTTTACATCTAAACCAAGTTTCAATTACAGTATAGACTATGACATATAGGTGATGATCTCTGTACTTTTCTCCATTGGCCAGTAGGACAACAAAAAGTATTTAGAAATACAAAAAAAAAATAAAAGTAGAAATATTTAGTGCCATCCATCTCAGTTTGTTATTGGACACAGTTGCTGAACCATGGAACAAGACCGATGAATTGAATTGATTAGCAGACCATGTCTGGGGCAAAACAAACACCTGCCAAGTTCCAATGCAAATATTTTTAATTCAAACTTTGTCACTTTGACACGTTCAGAAGGACACGGTGACAGGGACACAGAGAGCTTTGGCCTTTGGATCACTCACCCTGCTGGTCCCCACCCCATCAGTGAGACGTGTGCATGTGACTGTGGTCTATGCCTGGCACGCTGTGACAGATGGACCTCAAAGTAAGCTGTATGAACAGCTGGGCTTATTTAAAGAATACATATAAATAAAAGTTTATTTACAAAAAAA
>NC_063210.1:21058750-21128750 GCF_017589495.1 Alosa alosa | reverse complement strand
CATAGATAAACACGTGCAAATAAGCATGCACACATGCACACACACACACACACACACTTCTGTGTGTAGGCTACTCTAGAGCAAACCCCTATGCATACTCACGCTGCTGAGCACTTTTTTCCTCCTCTTTGGAGATAGACATGGGCGGATTTGCTTTGCAGTGGGAGAGGAGAGAGAGCATTCAAATTTCGAACGTGGCAGAGTTCCGGAAGGCTTAAGGCAAATCCGACGGACGGAGGCAGCAGCAGTGAGAGCATTTCCCAGCCTGCATCTGCTGTTTGTCTGAACAGTATTTTCGGAACATCTGTCGTTTGTTTTGGGTGCCTGTTGACTAAAGTGCGTGCCGAGGTCTGGTGTCATTTGCAGGGTTTTCTACATTTTGTGTGTCTGTCTTTTTGTTTTTTCTGTTTTTTTTTTTTTTTGTCTTCTCTCTATTGCCAGAGGAAACAAGACACAAGACGCAATCAGAGAATAATGCTGGGAAAGAACGGGTCTATATTTAGTCATTCCAAGCTACATTTTAAACTCTAGACAACCAAAAGCGCGAAATGGGTCACTGTCAAAACAACAGCACCAGTCCTCGTAACAAGTGACAAATTAAATCACTTAAGTAATTTCACAATTACAAGCATCGGCATGTAAATGATCATAACCTAACACTCACGGCACCCGTGTCTCTGTGCTGGATCCCATCCTACAGTAATTAAATGTAACGACACTTGACAGTTGCTGACAGTTTGCACCGCGTGCAGCGGTGGACTAATGGAAAACATGGGTCGACCAATCACGTTGTCCGTGGGAGTTGCTCATGCATCTCGCTAGTTCCAGACGGAGGGCTTTAGTGCATTTAATGGAATAAATGAACATTTGCCATGTGAAGTAAGTTATCCACCCACAGACTGTTTATTTTTTCTTTCTGGCTGTCACTACACCTCACACGGAACGTAAACGGGCCTTCTCGCAGTCGAGATAAGGACACAGTGTATTGTACACACACATACACACGACACGCACACACAAACTGACACAAACACACAGTGTTGACACGCGCACACAGAGCTATCTGTATCCGTTTATTCACGGAGATTTGGTTCAAAGTGGATTTTTCCCCTTCCACCCTCCCTCAAGTTCTTTAAAAACAGAACAGCTTGACTCGCTCTGTCTCCTCTCTTGTTGGCCTCCAAGTGGGAACTTGACAGGAGAGATGGCTTGGTTGGTTGAGGAAAAGTCCAGCCCCGCTCCACTTTGAAGTGATATCGTGCTATCAAATGCAGGAGTTATTCATTGTTCCTTTGAAACAGACAATGGCCATTTAAAAGCTGGAACTGGAATGTCCAGGCAGAGAAAGGAGGAGAAAGAGAGACAGTGTGCTCTGTGTGTGTGTGTGAGAGAGAGAGGGGGGGTCATTTCCCGTGTGATGTCATGAGGAGAAGAACCTGCAGAAGTCAGACTGGCCATAGACACTCTGGACAGAGAGAGAGAGAGAGGAAATCCCCTTTTATACACCCACAATAAACATACACACACACACACACAGACAGATATTCTCACATACACACACACACAACCACACATACAGACAAACTCTCTCACACATACGCGCACATACAGACAGACAAACTCTCACACATGCACACACACACACAAACAAACTCTCACAGAGAGAGAGAGACCTGTGCTACATGGAGACATTCCACTTGGAGGAAAAACTCGGCATTCCTGCACGGGAGCCAGGGAGATGCCGACAGAGCGAGTGAGCGAGCGAGAGCAGAACCAAACCCTTTAAATTCCAAAACATCATGTTTTTCATTGGCGGAGGCGGCGGGAGACAAAACGCTCCCCCTGTCCTGTCTGTCCGTGCCAATGGGATGGACGGGAGCAGTGACTCCCAGAGCAGAGCAGAGCAGAGCAGAGGAACGCCACATGTTTGTGCAGCTGGACACTCCCCGATCGTAACTTTTTAGGGGTTACTACAGCCCCTCTGTCTGCACTGACCAGCGCATTTCCCTCTGGTCTCTAGGAGCCTTGAGAAAGCACTACATAAAGGCCCATTGTTGTTGTTGTTGTTGTTGTTGGTTGTCTTCAGAATTTGCCTGACGCTGTTGTGGAGGTTAATGAAAACCAGGCCTAATTCACTGTCAGGAAGGGTTTGACAGGGTTATTTCTTGAATGCTAACATGTCTTGGTTGGATCATATCAGACATATATACACTATAGGCATCCAAGTAGGATGAGTCAGTCCCTCTGTGGAACTCTAACATGGCTGTGTGAGTGTGTGTTCATCAACATTTTTCCCCAGGCTTACACCTCTAACATGCTGAACATCCAGAAACATGCTTGTTTTTTCTCCCTGGAAAATAGCACATGGCCTAAAACATCAGAGGCCCATAATTGGAAGGTGTGGAAGTTGCCTGGAGGCTGCAGTGTAGAGGCCAGACCATAATGTCTCCATGTGCAAGTTCCCTCTGTCTCTAGGGTTCAGAGGTGAAAGGTCACAACCTACTGTAGGGGAAAGTGTTTTTCGGTGTGGGAACTTCTGTTGATGAACACCTCTCTGTAAACCATGTTGTTAACCTGAAATGCTGTGGGAGACTCCAAAAGAAAGCAACAATGGTGGGAAAAACAAGGTTGACCTCCTGTGTCTTATCTAGATTGTAATGTCAAATCAAACCAGTGCACAGGCCACCCAAAACAGCACCCTCTTCTTGTCAATGGCCTGTCAAGACTGTCAAGGACATAAGAACATTGAAAGACACACAGAATGTTTTGCCTAATTTATTTTATTTGTAACGGACCATGTACAATTTTAAACATGAAACTAAAACTAAACTCACAAATAAAAAATAGCCCCCAGTATATAAATACACAGTAGGCCCTACATATAAGTAGTTCTCTTTGAGGTAATAATATGTGTCACAATTGGCCCAGTGCTTAACAGATGGTATGGCTTTGGCTCTGACCAGCTGTGAGCACAAACAGGTTAATCTCCTGTAATTTCCCTTTGGGGATGAATAAAGTCTGTCTCTCTGTCTATCAATCTATATATGAAGAGCTTGGTTCCAAAACGCTGTATCTCCTATTTCAAAAACATTAATAAGTTGTGTTATTTAATTTTATTACACGGCTCTTCAGAGTGCTGCAGAATGCTCCATTCACTTGAATGGGCCTTCTCAACGTTCGGTGGTCTGCTAATTCTCAATAACAGACCGTTGCTAAGTATAACAGACCTCTGTCAAGGAAAATGGGCTTTGTGCTTCTATTTCACGTCTTTCATATCACTACGCAAGGACTGGAACTTCATTCAAAAGTGAAAGCAGACGGTTGATCAGCTGTGTTCTAAAGAACGTTTGATTCAAGTTCAGCGTGTGCTGTTGTCAAACTATTTGTTTCTCACCAAAAGCCACGATGACGGTAACAAATAGGCTATAGCCTATGCTATGTAGGCTAAAGAGTCACATCGTGGGGAGTTTATAGTTTTGTTTTGGCAAGTAGCTGTGTAATAAACGGGATAATGTATAGAACGCCGGTCACTATTGGGAAAATAAGTCCCTTCAGGGCGGAACAAGACCCTCCTCGCCCGCATCGTCCGGTTATCTGTCGGGACTTATTTTTTAAGTAATGACCGGCGTTACATACATTATCCCTACGTGTATTTCAGGTAATATCAATAAAACTGCAGTTGTGTTGTTTTGATTTTGTAAAGATAAATCAAATAACAATAACCAATTACAGTTCTATTGAAATTACTTGGAAAACAATATGTAAAAAAATGAATTATGAAAATTCATTAAAATGGAGGATATAGCGTTTTGAACCAAACCCTTCATAACTATCTGTTTATCTATGTTTGGTCTTGGATTTCCCCTTGGGGATCAATAAAGTATCTATCTATCTATCTATCTATCTATCTATCTATCTATCTACATGTATATATCTATCTATCTATCATCTATCTGTCATCTATCTATCTATCTATCTATCTATATATCTATCTATCTATCTATCTATCTATCTATCTATCATCTATCTGTCATCTATCTATCTATCTATCTATCTATCTATCTATCATCTATCTGTCATCTATCTTATCTATCTATCTATCAACCCAACACGTGCGTGCAGAGGGTCTAGCTGTCGGTGGCCTCCATGTCGGAGGTCCGCTCCTGGGCAGGCGTGGTCTCTGGGCTGCAGCTGGACAGGAGAGGGGAGCTCAGGGTCGTGCTCCTGGAGAACCTGGAGAACTGGGAGAACCGCAGCACCTCGTCCAGCATCTCCGGTCGCTGTGGAGCTTCGCTCACTGGGGACATCTCCTGCACACACATACACACACACACACACACACACACACACACACACACACAGCTTACACACACACACACACACACACACACACACACACACACACACACAGAGACACACACACACACAGCTTACAGACACACACACACACACACACACACAGCTTACAGACACACACCACACACACACACACACACACACACACACACACACACAGCTTACAGACACACACACACACACACACACACATACAGCTTACAGACACACAGACACACACACAGACACACACACACACACACACACACAGCATTTGCATTTGATCCCTCCAGATGACAGTGATTACTTGTATTGTAAGTGTGGCAAGTAGTATAATGCTGATGAGTAATTTCAGTTGGAAGTGGGTGCACTTTCACAATCCTCTTGTGAAGTAAAAAATCTGTTAAAACTCAGCCGTTGCATAACATCTGTCCCATCCAATCACAATTTCCCTGTCTTTCACAATTAATCCCATGGCTAAAAATATTTCAACACTTTGTGGCAAGAAGATATGCACTGATCCAGTTTGCACAATGCAGTTGCCATAACAAAGCACTACATCTCCTGATCTACACTCAGACTTGTCTCTCGGTCTGAAACCACTCTGGAGGTTGCGTATATTCCAACAAGGACCTACCCCTTTAACACTTCTGTGTCCTCCCTGCTGTCTTCTGTCATCACCTATTTACTCTTCTTTTTTCATTCCCACGTTTTTCTCTCGTACCACCCCCCCCCTTTATTTCTCTCTCTCTCTCTTCCTCTCGCTGTTTCTCTTTCTTTCTTTTGCTCTCTCTCTCTCACTCTCTCTATCTGTCTTTCTCTCTTCCTCTCTCTGTCTCTCTCTCTCTCTCGTTCTCTCTCTCTCTCTCTCTCCCTCTCTCTCTCTCTCCCTCTCCAGCTTTTGGCCTAAAGGGGCTTGCGTTTTGTTCCAGGCGAGCAGTCAAGCAAGTGTCTCGGCCCCGACGAAACGCGTCGCGCTGGCCAAGCAGAAACCACGGTGTCCAGTGCGCAGCGCCGAGCATGGCAACAAACATGCACAACAAACACAGCCGGGCGGACAGACAGATGGACGGACTGACAGACGGTCAGGCAGCCGGGACGAGGACGAGGAGGTTCCGATGGAACAGAATCAGAGCAGATGGAAACTATGGCGACGGTCACCAGAGGGATTTATATTTATGAGTATGGACACCCCATCTTTTTTTTTTGTTTCTTAAATAATTTCCCTTGAATAGTTCACATTATATGTCATTACACCCATTTTGAAAAGGGGGCCTTGAGTTCATGGGACTGAATGACTTGAGAATGAGTTTAGGTTCTAAATTTGGTAAGGACGTCGTCAGCCATCAAAACCATGCTGTTGTGAAGAGTGGTCAACTTAAAGAAAACAGCCTCTTAAAAAAACGTCATAGTGTCATGTCATTATATAAGGAAACTATTTTCCATGGCCAAGACTACTGGATTTATTAGCCTTTAAAAAAAACTCCCATGATGCTCCCTGGCTCTCATGGGGGACAGTCATATGAGGCGAGATGCAGAAACTAGATAAGCGTTCTGTCTCTCAGCACCTGTGATCAAGTTCCATACCAGCTTGTGCTCGCCACGAGGCCTTGATGATCCATTTCTAATGCAATCTCAAAACTGCTTCATATAAATGTCTGACTGAGAGCTCGGGATTCAAGAAACTCCTTTCTCCACATTTGGCACCCTTCTAAAGTGATTGATCTTACACAGAATTAATGATGCCATCATGGTTGTGGGATGCATTTTTCCACAAAAGTACTTATGACACCTAGATTTGTCTTTACTGAGAGTCAGTTTGGGCAGGCAGGCAGGCAAATGTCTGGCTAATAACTTCCTCAGAAGATAGAAAAGGCAGAGCTCACTGGCATGATCAGAGCCTGGAAGGGAACGCAGATGCTGTCAATCAGGGAGAGCTTCTTGGGGTCGATGCGTCCAAATGTCTGACGCCGAGTTTGCCAGGAGGCCATCTTCCTCTGAAGCTGCTGAACCACATGAGAGACCGGGGAGACCTGCAGATGACACATGAGGGGAAATGGAGGGATGGAAGGAGGGAGAGAGTGAGAGACAGAGAAAGAGAGAGAGAGAGAGAAAGAGGGAGAGAGAGATGAAAATATGGAGAGAGAGAGATAGGTAGATAGATAGAGAGATAGAAATAATGAGAGAGAGATGGAGAGTAAGAGGCAGAGAGAAAGAGGGAGAGAGAGATGAAAATATGGAGAGAGAGAGAAAGATAAATAGAAAGGGGGATAGATAGAAATAATGACAGAGAGAGAGAGTTTTCCCTTTAAACCATTATCAGTGATTTTCTTTCTTCTCATTCTTTTTTGCAATATAACATTGGCCCAAATAGTCATACCTTGAGTGGGTTTTGTGCAGGGCTTATGCAAGGATCCTTAAATTCAGAGTGACTTTGAGCCAAGACGTCTAGGCCCGTGGGAGGTTTCCCTGAATCTGGGACTTTTCCTTCCACTGCAGACATGAGAAATGATGGTGAGTTTTTAGTATTGTTGAAAATATGTTTTGGAAGTAGATATTCTGTCGTATAAATTCCTTGAATCAGCTCCATGAATGGGCTCAAAGAATGACCGGCACATACAGAAGATGAAATTGAAATATGTCTGAGGAGAGAGAATGACCAGCATGAACATATGTAAGATGAAATGGAAATATGTCTGAGGAGCTCCTTTTTGCAGACGCAAGCCCAGCACAGCACAGCACATCACAGCACAGCACAGCACAGCACAACACAACACAACACAACACAACACAACACAGCACAGCACAGCACAGCACAACACAGACAGCACAGCACAGCACAGCACAGCACAGCACAACACAACACAGCACAGCACAGCACAGCACAACACAGCACAGCACAGCACCTACTGTACACGACATGCTGCTGTGAAGAAGGCATCATCCACACCTCTGTCATGTTTAGTGAGATCATCTGGAAGATTATAGTTATCTGTAGCCTACTGTACCATATACCATTATATAAAAATAATTACGGTCACAGTTCGCTACACTCTGGGCAGCTATTACACAGCGTTCAGTGAGGTCTGCTATCATCTGTTCACAGGTGGCCCTCCATCTGAGTACAGCTATAATGTAGCCTCCAGTTAGACACTGTAATCAACTCCCCACACTTCAGTTCACTTCACTTCAAGTCAATAACTGGGGGAGCGACCGGGAGTTGGTGATAGCATTGTTGAAGCGGCAGAGTTCTGTGACTCATCCCTTGTTGCCTTGGTTACTGAGGTGAAAGAGTTGGCTTTTAAGGGGTCAAAAGGTCAGCCCAGGCCCTAGTGTTTTTAATTCAGCATTCCTCCAGCCCTCTGGGCCCTGAAGGAAACCCTCTCGTGAGCAGGCTGGGGCCTTGTGAGGTCACTGTTAATAAGCGTGGACTGAACATACCCTGGATACTGCACTGCACAGCGCACACACACGCCACATCACTCCAGGAGGGAGGGAGGGAGGAAGACAGCCATGCAGAGAGCCAAGACAGGGTGTGTGTGTGTGTGTGTGTCTGTGTGATGTGGGTGTCTGTGTGTGGGTGTCTGTGTGTGTGTGTGTATATTTGTGTATTTTACTACTTGTTGTGTGACAATCTAAACATTTACTGTGTTTATGGGTTTATAAGTGCATGGATGTGGGTGTCTGTGTGTGTGGTGTCTGTGTGTGTGTGTGTGTGTACAATCTAAGTGTGTGTACAGTGTGTGTGTGTGTGTGTTTATGGGTGTCTGTGTCTGTGTGTCTCTGAGTGAGTGTGTATATGTGCATGTGTGTGTGTATGTGTGTGTGTTCAACACTCCAGCTCACCTGTTTTATTATGAGATCTCTCCTCCTGGTCCATCCTCTGTGCCTGGCCAGTCATATCAGCCCTTTGGACCTGGCCACTGTCCTCTGGCCCATCTGTCCTCTCCACTGATTGGCTGTCTCCCAACTCCTTTCCCGCCCCTTCCTCTTCCTCTTCCTCCTCCTCATCCACATTGGGATCACTGGCTTGTTTACTCCAGTCCTCTCTGTAAACACACACACACAGACATAGACACGCACACGCACGTACACACACAGACATAGACACACACATGCACGCACACACACAGACATAGACACGCGCACACACACACACGCACAACTGAATAAATGAATGATCAACTAATGTCATGTTCTCATGTACACAAGCCCCCCTGACTAAGCAAACTCCTTTTGTCAATAGACAAACACACACACACACACACACACACACAAACACACACAAACACACACACACACACACACATGAAAGAATGAATCAATGAATGATCAACTAATGTCATGTTCAGACACAAGCTCCCCTGACTAAGTGAACTCCTTTTGTCAACAGAGCAAAATTTGTGCAGAGACACAAAATCTTGTGTCCTGCACTTTTTAGGCTTATAATGTCGTTTGGCTGAGACCAAGCGGGCCTTTTAAAGTGAAATAACCTTAATCCACTGACAATATTATGGTTCCAGTTGTTTAGTTCCACCCATTCCATTAGAATCCCTTTTGGCACATCTGTCGCAACACTGCTCCTCCGTAAACACAACCAGAGCTCCAAATGGGCCAAAGTAAACCTATGCTGCTCCAACAGTTACTGAAAAACAGGCAAAATGGTCTCCTGGTTGTGTTTTGTTTATTTATTTGAATTTTTTTTTTTATTTTATTGCCTGTTTTTCTGATTGCTTGTTTGATGGACTGAGTGTTTTATTGTTGATTTTGTATGGTGACTTTGAGTGTTGTGAAAGGCGCCCATAAATAAAATGCATTATTATTATTACTATTATATGTGTCATGGCCTGATCTCTGTGGAAGAATTGAGGCCTCCAGAATCTCACTTTCACGACACAAAACAAAGACTCCTGCATCTGGGAGTCCCCTTCCCACGTTTTTTACCCAGCCATCATGTTTGCCAATGGAACACTTGGAGTGATCCAGATGGAACACTTGGAGTGATCCACCGATGGAACACTTGGAGTGATCCAGAAACACTGCCTACAATGTGTAGATTAAACATAGCTCTGAAAACATCCATCCTTTCCCCACCTACGGCTCCACCTACACACACACACACACACACACACACACACACACACCACAGCCTCGCTCCCCATCTGGGCAAGCTCAAGAGCAGTGTGTGTGCTATTGGCTGCCATAGTGGGCCAATTTTTCAAGCAGCATTTGCAGAGCCTGCTGCCAGCTGAAAAGGAGGCGATTGAATATCCTCCTCCTCCTCCTCAAAAAGCTCTCGGGCACTTCTGGACTGTCTACGCCGTTCGTCGGCCAGTGGTAAATCTCCTCAACCAGAGGCCTTAACCTTGTTATTTTGCTCCGAGTCCAGCAGAGAGAGAGAGAGAGAGAGAGAGAGAGAGAGAGAGAGAGAGAGAGAGTTTCGGAACGTCGTGGGAATTCTAGCAGTTTTTGGTTCCTTTTTTCCCAAGTTCCTTGAGCTGAATTAAATGTTCTGTCTCGGCGACTGTTGGATAGACGTGAGGAGCGTCTGGAAAGAGGGCTCTGGAGAGAATTAACGGCTTGGGGGAAAAAGGAGTGTCATACAATCTGGTCCACTTACATTCAGACATTTAAAAACTGACAACTTCATCCAAACAAATCCATAAGCAAACTCAAGAATGCTATGACCATATGCAGTATGTATAAAAAAATGCATGCTGTCAGTAAGCTTTACTGTATACTTCCAGACAACTGAATCCAAACATGACTTTGACCACTGTCTACAACTACAAAAGACACTGCATACCAGATTCACAGTGCATTTTCTTAGACATAATTAATTGCTAGGTAGTCCAGTTACTTAAAATTGAAAGTCCTCCCAAGTATTTTGAGCCAACCATCCCATCTGGATTAGCTAATTAGTGTCAGTCACAGGCCAAGGGAGACTAATGAGTCAAATCAGCTGGTTCAGTGGTCAGGTAGACCAAAAACAGAACAGAGAGAGAACTCTTTGATCCAAGACCCACTTGTGGTGTGTGTGTGCACGCGCTTGTGCATGAATGTATGTGTGTGTGTGTGTGTGTGTGTGTGTGTGTGTGCATGTGTGTGTGTGTGTGTGTGTGTATGTATGCAGGAACGCTGTGTGTGTGTGTGTGTGTGTGTGTGTGTGTGTGTGTGTGTGTGTGTGTGCGTGCCCACCCAAGAGTGCTACAGGCAGGTCAGCATACCTGGAGCATTGATAAGTGGACACATTGCCGAGTGTCCACCTCCTCTCCTGTCCAAAGGTCCCCACGGCATCTCCCTGTACGGTCCAGAGACGCGCCGTGCCGTCAGCCGAGACGCTTAGCAGGTGCAGGACTCCAGGGGGCCGTGACTCCACACACTCCACACACTCCACACACACCAGTGGACCCTCATGAGCCCTCCAGCGGTGCAGGAGTGGGGGTCTCTCCTCTGTGGGCTAAGGGGAGGAAACAGTTAATGTCACACACACACACACACACACACACACACACACACACCACGCGCACACACACACACACACACACACATACACACACACACACACACACACACACACACACACACACACACACACACACACACACACACACACACACACACAGGCATACAAACATTTAGGTGGAGTTCTGAGTTTAAAATGGCTCTAGGTGCACACATATGCATGTATGCACAAATACAGAAATACCCACCTACATACACAAATATACTCTCACACACATTTGTGTGGTATTCAAATAAAACAGATTGATCTCCTGACTGATGCCCATAACACACACACACACACACACACAACACAGGAACATAGGTGTGTGTGTGTGTGTGTGTGTGTGTTTGTGTGCATCGGTCAGGAGATCACACACACACACACACACACACACACAACACAGGAACAAAGGATCAGAAACAGGATAGAGGGCAAGGATATTAGATATTACATCATAGAAGTATTCTGCACTACTGTGCAATTACTGGTAACACTTTATAATAACTACACATAATTCATCATTTATTAAGCCTTTGTTACTTATTAGTTAATGGTTTGTTCATCATTAGTAATTTCTAATTTATCATCAGTAAAGGATTTGTTCACACAGTTATAAATAGTTTGTTCATAGTAAATAAGCCTATATCTCAAATATTTTTATACATTATTGTTAATACTTAATAAATGATGCAATAATATGTTTTTGATTAAGTAATATTTCCATTATTTAACAATTGTTACATATTTACACATTTGTAAATGTGTTGCAAGGCATAAAAACGTCCTCACTTGAGCTCACAAAATATCATTAACTAACCACTTGTAACTCCTTAATTATTACTTATAGTATTAGGAAGTGGTTTATAAAATATGTATCCTCACCCTAACTAATCATTAGTGCATGCATATTGCATAATTTATTAAGTATTAACAATAATTCATAAACATATTTTAGATATAGGCTTATTTACTATGAACAAACCATTTATAACTGTGTGTACAAATACTTTATTTATGAGAATTAACATAGGAACAATGCTTTACAAATTATGAACAAAGCATTTTGTAATAGTTTGCAACTGGTTTATAATAAGAAAATGATTTCATTATAAGTGGTTGTTTCATTACTTATTAAGTATAAATCATGTACTTACAAACATGTTTTTTGGATAGGCTTATAAACCATTTATAATTGTGTGAACAAATGCTTTACTGATGATAAATTATGTATGAACAAGAAATTACTAATGATGAACAAACCATTAACTAATAAGTAACACATGCTTAATAAACTAGATGTACCGCATAGCGGTACAAAATATGACCGCCGCTCAGTCCTGTACATCCGTTCCGCGAAAATAAATCACACTTCAATTTGTCTCCATATTTTACTCCATCCCCCACTCTTGAAACTTTTGTGTATGCTTGTTTGGCATGCCTGAGTGTGTGTGTGCGGCTGCACAGAAAGTACCCTACTGGTGCTGAAAAGGTGAATAGATTGTAGAATAGCCAAAGAAGATGTAGAATTGTTATAAAACCTTTAAAATCTCTAAACAATCACAAGTAGGGCAGTTCATCACAGTTCATCCATTGCAACTGGATTGATGAAAGGTCACTTACACCTGTAGGCTACATTGTATTTGGGAAAAGCAAAAGGTATCAGCATAATGTTATTTATTTATTTATTTATTTATTTTTATGTATTTTTAAACAAAAACATCTCTGTCAGTTCCATGCCGTTTTCAACAGCTATCAAAAACAAAGGTCATTTTGGATGGATGGATTTTTTTGTGAATGTTTCTTCTTCTACATAAGATTTTAGTCATCTTTAGTTCATGTAATACTTTATTGTCAATGCACAAATTAAGTAACAGTAGTCTGAAACGTTATTGTTAATAAACAAATTAAGTAACAGTAGCCTAGTCTGAAACGAAATGCTGTTTTACATCTAACCAGTGGTGCAAATAACTGACATGTCCAAATGGGCCTTGATGAAATGCGTCGCTAGACTGTTCATACACATTTTAACGGGCCAAAGTTGAAGAGCTTTTGTCCGTTATTGTTAGTGCAAATATAGGCTGATTCATGTTCCCTTGAATTGTTTAACTGAGGTCCATGGCTAGTCTGGCTTTCATCAGACCAAGCTCAATCTTTTAAGAAATCAAAAAATAAATAGCGGGCAGATCAGGCTGGGTTCACCCAGCCTAGTCCATAGACACCGATATTGTTTAATTTTCCCATTGAGATATACACGCTCTGGCTATTCTAAATGCAAAAATGCATCAGGGAGTTATGACAAAATGGTAACTAACAAACTAGATCCTAATAGAAAGCTGTTAGCTTCCCTAAGCTACAGGTAGGATTATAAGGTAGGCCTATTTACAACATAAATTGTCAATAGGCTATGCTGGCGTCTACAAATAAAATCTCCTTTGAAACCAATGGCTTACGCCTACAGTATCAAGCGGACTTAAACTGTCATATCGCGGGCTTAAAAGTTGTAATAACATTCACGCAGCTCCATGAGTCAAGGAAAGCGAATGAAGTAGCCACTTCTAAATGGGACCCACTACACAGTAGCTTAAGGTGTTTTGCTAAAGCAGCCATAATGAAATGAAGGTGTCATTGTTTGATACTTCACACACACGCAGCTTTTTAATTTCACAGACTACAACTACCAAGCTGTAATCAAAGCACATCGATTCCCCTCTCACCCCTGCACACTTAAAACAAAATAAACAGGTGTCTCAGTCTCACGCATGTATAGGCAAAACTGTATCAGACCGGTTGTAACGTTGGTAAATCTTCCATTGCACAGAATGATTTTGTAGCACGTGCAATAAATGACAGTCGAAAGATACAAACAGTGCTGCTATACATTTGCTTGGTATAACCGCATTTATAGTTTTCTACAAATGCAATAAATCAAATGCCTCCATCACTCAACCAACGCTAACGGTAACATTACCTAGGTCCTTATTGATATTACAAGATTAACGTACCTGCAGTAAAAACCAAGCATGTCCGATAAACATCCTCAGATTTATTTCGGCTTCAAGAAGAAATGGGAATTACACTTCATGTGAACATCATCCTATCCTTATTAGATGTTCGCTGCAGTAAATTACAGTCCTTGTATGAAGCGTCCATTGTTTTTTCCAACCCACTTTTAACTTCCAACAAAATTACGTCTCACTGCAACGATGCGCCATCTATGATTGCTGCGCGGCGGTCATAATGATGAATTATGTGTAGTTATTATAAAGTGTTACTCAATTACTATACTAATGGTGCATTCCAGACAATTCGGAAGTCAGATATTTCCTAGTTGGAATCTCCCAATTTCATTCCAGACAAACTCGGAAGTCAAGAATTCTGCGCTCCTACTGGGAAAAAGTACAATGGAACGCCACTTGTAAGTCAGAGTTCCCACTTCTGAACTCGGGGTGAGTCGATCTACCCCAACTTCAAGGTTGGTATTGAAGTCCAACCTCCGACATCCAAGTTGTCTGGAATGCAGCATTATAACAGTGTTTCTCAAACATTTTCAGACCAAGGAACACTTAACCAATGAAAACAAATAAAACCTCACAGACCACCTAGCTAAAAAAAAAAAGTCAGAGGATTCATATGATTTAAACTGGCATAGCTTACATACTGTAGGCAGTGTTGCAGAACTGTTTGGATTTACATACAAGTTGGTGCAATATTGCAAACAACTCATCTATATTATATTTTATCACGTCTGCTCGCGGACCACTTGGGATAGCTTGCAGACTACCAGTGGTCCCCGGACCACATTCTGAGAAACACTGACTTATAATATAGTAATACTTATAGTGTCAACAACTTCCATGCCACCTTCTGATCTATTGTTGGATAAAACTGACTCTTTCAGCTTATGTTGGTTTTTTGGTTATTAAAAATAGTTTAGTCATTTTCAGTCTAGGGAGAAAATTGAGTTCTTGAGAGTTTTTACAGATGTGCACTCCCAAGTATTTAACACTATCTTTTAGTTCCTTTTCGTAAGGGTTCACGGGTCTGGAGCTGTAAGTCCCTCACCACGGTGTGGGTGTTGTCCAGGCAGAACTGGGAGATGTCCCACACCTGCAGGAACCCAGCCGTGTCCCCGGTGAGCAGGAGCCGGTCGTCCTGGTCAGAACTGAGAGCCAACACACACTCACCAGCATTCTGGGGCGCATAGAACCACCCTGGAACAGACAGACGGAACCGTACAGTCACATTGAGACCCAACACACACTCACCAGCCTGCTGGGACCCATAGATGGAAGTGTTAAGTGTACATTCACATTGAGACAGGACCTCTTTTATAACCGAACCCTGACCCTGTTAAATGTTTTTTTATTCATTATTTATTAATAGCAATAGTGGAAGAATGTACACATACAGTGGAAAAATGTATACATACATACATATATTCATATACAGTATATACATACATACATGTTACTTGTGTATATATATATATATATATATATATATATATATATATATATATATATACTGAATTGCTATAAAGAGATTCATTTTCCTGAGCCCAACCTTCCATCCACACCCGCTTCAGCATTTCTTTTCAACAGGCCATACACTCAGCCTCTGTGTGAGCGTGCTCAGGGACAGGGTTAATATTGTCCCATGTTTGTCTGATTTATTGTGTATTAGTCCTATCATGAATTGTCTTATTTATTGTGTATTAGTTCTATGTATTACTTTTATAAATGAAAATATTATCTATAACTTTTTTACCCCAGTTCATGCTGTGATACATCACCAAGTCAAATTCTTGTGTGCTCTATACATTTGGCCAATAAAGTGACCCTGAATCCCAAATATCATAACGGTTTTGGGCTGAGCATAAGGACGTGATATATTTCACATAAGAAGACATAGAGGCACTGACGATCTGCAGCATCCTATATATGCTATAGGTTTTGTCTCCGGTCCAACTAAAACTAAAATATGAGGTTTTACTCCATGCTTGAATTGTGGTGTTAAATGGTGTTACGCCCTTTGCGAAGAAAGCATGGTTTGTGGAAGTGTACTGGGCTTGTCGATGTGTATGCTGAGTTGACTGCCCATAAGAGTATGGATGGGCTTAGAGTTGGAGTTTACAGCTGTGATAAAAAAAGTCAGCAAAGTGAGGGGATTCAGCAGATCCAACGTGAACAAGAATTGCACCATGGGAGTTCGGATTTTTCATTATTATCATAAGGTGTTTATAATTGCTATTGTTAGACTGTCTCTTCTCTCTGTTTCTATCTCTCTCTGCTCTCTCTCTCTGTGTCTATCTCTGTTTTTCTCTCTCTATCTCTCTCTCTCCTCTGTCAGTGGTGCTCCACCAGCACATGTATCCATGGGTCCATGTGTTAGACTGAATCTCTCTTCTCTCTCTCTCTCTCTCTCTCTCTCTCTCTCTCTCTCTCTCTCTCTCTCTTTCTCTCTTCTCTCTCTCTCACCGTGGCAGTGTGGTGGTCCAGTGACGCTCCACCAGCACATGTATCCAGCCTGGGAGCTGAGCAGCAGGGGCCGTCTTCCCCACTGTCCACTCTGGGCTCTCCCCTGCAGGAACAGCAGTCTGTCCACTGGGGCCTGACCACTGGAGGTTCCATCCATCCATCCATCCATCCATTCATTCATTCATTCATTCAAAAAGAGTTTTGCAGAGACAAGTCTGAAATAAACGCTACACACATTAGAGGAAAATATCATTATTACATAAGTGCATGTGTGCACACAAACCCTCATTCTCCTGTACACACATATCAGTACAGTATTATAAGGAAAGGTAACGGCTAGGTTTTTAGCGGACACTTTTATCCAAAATATCTTAGAGAAAACTTAAAGTTATTGTAGTTATTGTACAAAAATGCGGAGTTTTGTTGTGAGATAAAGTGATAATTGTCTGGTGCTTAGAATCTTTAGAGTGTTATTGAATTAGTTTTTATACTATACTATACTATACTATACTATACTATACTATACTTTACATTACATTACATTTGGCTGACGCATTTTTAGCCAAAGCGACTAACAACATGGTAAACAGTTTAAGTTTTTAGGAGCAATTCTCAACAATTTTAGGACAATTTAAAAAACATTAGAGTACAGTGAGAATAAGTGCATCAGTGAGTGCTGTTTTTAACAGTTACGCGTCAGTTTAAGACGGCTGGTGAGTGCTAGGATCAGCAAGACTTGTTGTAAGTGTTGCTATGAGAGGAGATGTTCTCTAAAAGAGCTGGGTCTTCAGGAGTTTTTGAAAATGGAGAGGGATGTCCCTGCCCTTGTAGGAACTGGCAGTGTGTTCCACCAACCAGGAACAACAGATGAGTAAAGTTTGGATTGGCCTGAGCTGCACGGTGGTAGAGCTACATGTAGACGGGTAAAATGTGCCCTTTTGGGTTAGTTGTAGACCAGGCGCCGCCCTTTCTGGATCATCTGAAGTGATTTTTACTGCAGGCTGGGAGACCTGTCAGGAGGGCATTGCAGTAGTCGAGTCAGAGATGACTATTGCCTGAACCAGAAGTTGGGTAGCATCTTGAGTCAAGTAAGTCCTGATTTTCCTCAGATGTTCCGAAAAAGCTAAACGCCATGACCGGGCTTACTGAGGCAACATGATCTGAGAAGTTTAGTTGGTTGTCGAGAACAACTCCTAGATTTCTTGCAGTCCTGGTAGGTGAAACAGACAGGGAGTCAAATTTGATGTTGATGTCGTGGTGTATAGTAGGTTTAGCTGGGAGGACCAGCAGTTCAGTCTTCAGGTTCAGCTGGAGGTGGTGTGCCTTCATCCATGTAGCTATGTCTGAGAGGCAATCCGAGATCCGGTGCTGAAACCAAGGGGTCATCAGGTGGAAAGGACAGATAGAGCTGTGTGTCGCCTGCATAGCAGTGGTATGAGAAGCCATCGCCAACGGATAATCTGTCCCAAGGAGGTGGTGTAGATAGCAAAGAGAAGGGGGCCCAGTACTGAGCCCTGGGGACCCCTGTGGTGAGATGGTGAGGTGCAGATAGCTGACCAAGCCATGATAATGCTAAACCAAGGCCCTGTGAGGTAGGATTCAAACCAGGAGAGAGCAGAACCGAGATTCCCATGTTAGCGGAAGATAGAGAGAAGGATGCGGTGATTAACCGTGTCAAAGGCAGCCGATAAGTCAAGCAGAATGAGTACTGATGACTGAGCGGTCACCCTGGCTTCTTTTTAAGGCTTCTGTTACAGACAGCAGTGCCGTTTCGCAGAGTGGCCGCTTTTGAACCCAGACTGATTTGGATCCAGAAGGTTGTTCTGTGCAAGGAATTCAGAGACCTGTTTGGAGACTGCTCGCTCAATGCCTTTGGATAGGAAAGGCAGGAGGAGACAGGGCGTAGTTCCCTCGACTTGAGCAGGGTTGAGAAGCTTTCTTAAGTAACGGTGTTACCTGGGCCATTTTGAACGCTGTTGGAAATGTGCCGGAGGTTAGCGAGGCATTGATCACATGTGTGATAGCTGGTGCGATGGTCGGGCTGATGGACTGAAGTAGGCTCAGGGGTATAGGGTCCAGCGAGCATGTGGTAGGGACGGCTGCATGTCAGGAGTCTAGATACTTCTTTTTTGGAGAGAGGCGTGAATGCTGAAAAGGATGATCCAGCAGTCCCTAGAGGTTGTAGGAGTGCGGTATCTGAGTCAGATGCGTTGAGTGGGCATGTAGAGAATTGACTGCTGATTGCCGCCACTTTGTTTGTAAAAAATGAGGCAAGAGTATCTGCAGTAAGGCTGGATGGAGGAGGAGGTAGCTGAGGGTTGAGTAGCTTATTTGAAGGTTGAGAAAAGTTTTCGGCCGCCTGTAGCACTGTTGATTTTGTCATTGTAGAAAGCCGCCTAAGCAGCAGTGATGCTGGCTGAGAAGGAGGTCAGGAGTGTCTGGTAGTTTTTGAGGTCATCAGTTAGTTTGGATTTGTGCCATTTCTCCTCAAGCTGCTCTGAGTTTTGGTGCTCCATGATCGGAGGGTATCATTTAGCCATGGATGAGAGTGTTTGGATCGAGCTGGCCTTGTGGTAAGAGGGCACAGCTCGCCTAGACACGAGCTCAGTGTGGAGCAGAGCCGAGTCTGTGGCCTCATTAACCTCCAGAGAGGAGAAGGTGTTGAGTGGAGGTAGACCGGAGGCAACCACAGAGGAAAAGTGCGTTGGAGACAGGTTCCGGATGTTGCGGCGGAACGTGACCATCGTGACTATACTATACTACTTGGGGGCAGCGGTGGCCCACTGGTTAGCACTCTGGACTTGTAACCGGAGGGTTGCCGGTTCGAGCCCGACCAGTGGGCCACAGCTGAAGTGCCCCTGGGCACTAACCCCTCACTGCTCCCCCCGCCAGGTTGCAGGCAGCTCACTGCGCCGGGATTAGTGTGTGCTTCACCTCACTGTGTGCTGTGCGTGTTTCACTAATTCACGGATTGGGTTAAATGCAGAGACCAAATTTCCCTCACGGGATCAAAAGAGTATATATACTTACTATGCTACACTATACTATACTATACTATACTATACTGTACTATACTATACTATACTAAGCTGTACTATACTATACTATACTATACTATACTATACTATACTATACTAAGCTATACTATACTATACTATACTATACTGTACTACTGATCCCCAGGGGAAATTCAAGGTCTCAGCAGCATACATACAACACAAACACATTCTTTAACAGCAGAAAGAGTAATATAAAAACACAACTAAGCAGTAAGGACAGTAGAAGATAAAGAATGTGGTAAATATACTAAAATACAAATTATACTAACACTTAATCTAAATCAATTCTAAAAACAGTATCCACATGGTGGTGATTAATAAATCAGAGGCGCTTGCAATGACTGAGGCAGGGACTGAGCCTGTGATTCTCTGTGCATAGTAAGGTATGGTGAGGTGCTCTAAGGTGCTCTGTGTGAATGAGTGTCATGGTGGTAGTGCAATGGTGATAGTGGTCATGGTGATAGTGCAAATGAGTAAGTCAACAGTGCAACAATGCAGAAATAAAGTAGAGTAAAGTCTATATATCTATATATTTAACTATTTAAGAAAATGTATAAGTGTGGCCACAGTTCGGCTGTGGCATGGAGGGGGGGGTTATGCATATGTGCTAATGTGCTAATATAGCACGCAAACAGTATACTAAGCAATACTATACTGTACTATACTATACTATACTATACTAAGCTATACTATACTATACTATACTAAGCTATACTATACTATACTGTACTTGACTATACTATACTATACTATACTATACTATACTATACTAAGCTATACTATACTGCACTATACTGTACTATACTGTACTATACCGTACTAAGCTGTTTAGATTTCAATATCCAACCAGTGAACTCACTGGTCAGAGTGTAGTCTGGCCAGAGGCCTCTCTGTGTCCAGGGTCCAGATGATCACCTCCCCATCGAAGCTGCCGGTGGCCAGTAGCCTCCGCGCAGGACAGTGAGCCACGGCGAGGACATCGTCCCTGTGCTGATGCCCCGACTTCCACGACATGTCCGCTCTCACATACACATCCTGCAGAAGGAGTGAGAAGGCACTGATGAGCCAATCAGCAACCAGCAACCTGGACAATGCGTATCACCGTGTGCTGGCAACAAGCCAACGCCTCTCTGTGCCAAACTGGACATTCTATTTTTTTTATTCAATTTTGATTTTCAATTTTAATTCAAATTATTTTTTATTATTTTTCACCGTAATGTCTCTAATTTCCCAAATTACCCACAGCATTGTTATACTGCTGCAATAATAATAATAACATACATTGTATGTATACTACATTTATGATGCTCTACTCTAACTCTTATACTGTATTATACCGTAGCTGTTCTGTCCACGGTGGATGTAGAATTCCCTGAATAGAAACGCAGCCTTAGCCCTGGAGCCCGACAGCAGTCAGACAGCCGTGAAAGCTGCCCTTGTCAACAGGGGTGTTTCTCTTGCTGTGGCCTGAACCACAAAACCCCAGGATGGCTACAGAGTTATGACTGTGTGTGCAGGGAGGGCATTTATTCTGGACGGACTTAAAACCCAGTTTTTCATGGCAGGAATGTGATGGTGGGTGCAGAGATATACATATAGTGTGTGTATGTGTATAGGAGGGTAAGTGTGTGTGTGTGTGTGTGTGTGTGTGTGTGTGTAAATTTACTCTAGACTGCATGTTTCTGAATCTATATTTACATGTGACTTCAGTGTGTCTCACATTCGGGTCTGTGATGGTGTACTGGACAATCTGTTGGCTCCAGCCCACTGCCAGGAGACGGTTGCCTGGGAAACAGATGATGCCAGTCACCTCTGTATCAGAAACTGCCTCCATCTTGTGTAAGTTGTGTCCATTCAGAAGATCCCACATCTACTAGAGAAGAAAACCTACTCACAACCAGAACATTTTCTCTGCTATCTGGAAAAACTCTCAGTATTCATATGGTATATAGCATTTTTTTTTACAATTTTGAGCTCACAAAAACAGATGTGTACTAATGTCGTTTTCTGACTCTTTTAAATTCATGGTGCCTTCAATTTACATTTTTTTTCCCCCTATGGTTTTGCAGGTTATGTCAAATGTGAAAATCAGCAAAGAATACAACATTAAAACCTTCAGTGCAACAGCACCTCCTGCCATGATCTAAGTATGGAGCTACAGAAGTCAAATGCTAACATTAACAATGGAATGATTCTGTCATAATAAATCATGTGTGGACGACACAGCACATGTCTCTATCATATATCTGGGTAATCGTTTCTAAACTGGCTTTAGTGTTTGGTAGGTGTGTTGCCTTGATGGTGCCGTTGGAGGCGCCGGTGAGCAGGTGTCTGTGTGTGTGGTGCAGGGCCACACAGGTGATCTCCTCCTCTCCGTGGGCGTGCCGCACCTCCAGAGTCTTACAGCCCGTCCCAACATCCCACACAGCCAATGAGGAGTCGGCACAGGCTGTAACCACCTGGACCAATCAGGAGAATGCACATGACAATGCAGAACAGAGTATCTCATTCTATGCACACTCACAACCATACGCAAGTATGCACTGTATACGCACTCACAGGTATAAATGACTGTTCTTATCCACCTTATTCCTCTACATTCAGATGCTGTTGATTCCTTTCTTTTTAATTCAACTCATTAACAGAAACATGCCCTACAATGACTTGATGTATATTATATCAATATATGGGTAGTTTCACACTCTGGGTAAGCACTTGACATTATACGTGTCTGTGTATGTCAAAAATATGTAATATGTTTCAATATGTTGATTGATTTGATCATATTTATTGAAACCGACACTATACTCCGACAGAACAACATAAATCAGCCGGTTTAGAAAAAAACCTGCACTTCTACCTCCACTAGAGCCTGTTATTTGTTTTACAAACATCCACAGCTCCCGGTTCTTCTGGTCCAATCAGAGCAGGGCTGTGTGAGATCTGACTGTCAATCACAGTCTGGTGCAGTCTGGTGCGCACTGATGAATACAAACTGGATGAGAGGGTGCTCGGTGGTAGTGGAGGAGGGGCATGAGAGTTGTAAACATTCAACATTTTGGCTAAATCCCCTCAATCTGCCAGACGTTGCCAACTGCAGCTTTAATTGTATGTTATTGTTGATGACCAACCTTTGAAGGACTTAAACAATTGTTGGCACAAAACTCATTTTTCGAGTCATTTTCATCATCAAATAGACACTTTAACACATCATATTAATGAAGCTTTACTGTGGGCAGCAAACTGGACCACACTAGGTCATTATGTAATATATTTTAATTGTGATGTTAGAAAAAGTACAGAAATAATTATAACGGAAATGGTGGATGAGGAAATATTTCAGATATGCATCAAACTTAGTTACAGCCTACGAAAAACGTTTCCAGATACAAAATCTTAATAGCTGATTTAATTGTAAAGGTTTCAAGAGGGTTTCATTTTTAGCCTTTTGAATCAAAGTGCTTACCCTGATTGTGAAACTACCCATAACTTTGAATTGAATTGAAGTTGGACCTGAAGCTTCTTGATGAGAGCTCACCTGTCCCAGGTGGGAGTTGTAGATAGCACAGGTAAAAGAAGCACGTGTCTCGTCTGTGCTTTTGCCCTGTAGATGCAGGCATGCCAGGTAGTCCTTGCAGGTCACCAGCAGCATGCTGGGGGAGGCCTGGGTGGTGTGGTGCAGCAGGAAGGGGAAGTGACCGTACTCGGGGCTCAGGCCGGGCTTCACACAGGGGAACCTCAGCTGCAGCGTCCGCACACAGCGCTGTGACGGAATGTCCCAGATCTTCAGCACCTGGTGGAGGAGACAAAATAACTTACTGATGACAATTAGAATGTAGAAGAATTAGAATGCAGCAACAATGCTTTACAAATGATGAACAAAGCATTAACTAATAGCTTACGCTTAATAAATGCTTTATAGCCTTGTCATCCCCCCAACATACACACCAAGACCCCTGGCAGTTGGGTTAGCCCCTTGAGCTGTGGATCTGCCCAAGGTTTCTTCCTTGGTAAGGGAGTTTTTCCTTGCCCCTGTTGCTCTTAGGTGCTCCTTGTTGGTGCCCCAATCACAATCCTCCCCCACCTTTCTTATGCAGCCCTTGCCACTTAATCTACTAAACCCCTCTTCTACTGCACTTTTTTTACCCCACCCCACCCCCCATAAATGCACAAATAGGCTGACACCAGACATAATTTCACTGCATTTCTTACTTCCAGTAACTATATGCATGTGACAATAAACTTCCTTGTATCCTTGTATATAGATGAATAGGTGGATGGATAGGCAAATGGATATATAAACAAAATGTAAAGGTAAACAGGTAAAGTGTTTAATTGATTGATCCCTGTTTGTCTAAACAACTGAGTGAATAGCATCCGTTCATCTCCTCTATGACACACAAAATTTGACAAATTTGGCTGTCAGTGCATTGCAAGCAAATTTGTCTTGATAAGACGCCTTAAAATAAGACGTGCTGCTATTAAATTAAGTCAAAATGATCTTACGATAAAGCACTAGGTGAGTCTCTTTATACTAAAAACAACACCAACTAGATGTTTGATCTTAGTGTAATATAAATAACACTTTGTTCGATAAGCAGGTTTCTCAGTGCTGTTGCATATATAAACCCTTTCAAGAGAGTTCCATTATCAGCATCATAGTTGGCCCCACAAGACTTCCGTTTTAACATTCCATATGGTAACTTAATGCAGAGGAATTAGATTGGGAACCAAATAGACCGTTCAAGCATTGTTTTTGTTTTTATTGTTGAAAGGGTCTATATACCGCATCTCTAGAGTAGCTGAAGATGTGGTTCAGCCTCTGGTGGATAGCCACGTCCAGCACCGTGGTGTTGTGGCCGTGGAGGGTGGCCACCGGCCGGGACATGACGTAGCGGTTCCACAAACGCACAGCCGGGTCGAGCCCACACGTCACCAGCAGACTCAGGGCGGGACAGAAGTCAAAGCTGGTCACCCCCTGAATGAGAGTAGACAGAGAGAGGGAGAGAGAGAGAGAGAGAGAGAGAAAGAGAGAGAAGAGAGAGAGAGAGAGAGAGGAGAGAGAAAGAGGGTCATTATGAAGGTATAAAATATATCTCTCCTTTTCAGATTTCCCTGTTATTCATTTCATCGCCCATGCTGAGTTTGCCTCAAATTCTTTTTTGTCTTTTTTCCATTTATTATTCATAAATTCATTCTTATTTGTTTTATAAATGCATATCACCATTTATGGAGACAACTTATTGCAGTTGCTCTCTAATACCCACTTTTAGATTTTTCTTTTTCTTTTCTTTTGTTTTTCCTTTATGTGCTTCCTACAAATTTGTAACTCTTATTGGCTCAGTTTTTCCACTTTGTTGGCATGTTATGCATTGTGCTCTGCTGTTTCCAATTTGTGTGCTGCATTTGGGCGACCACTTACAGGGTGCTCTCGTTAAACGCTATAAAGGGTGTCTTTTTTTTTTTTTTTTTTTAACCAAACAAACTGGGACTTTTAATTGGAAGTAAAAACCCACGAAGCTCTGAGTAGAAAAAAACTAAACAAAGTAACAAAGTAAAAAAACAATCACCACCCATTTGAATCATGGGTGTATATTTAGCATCAAACAATGTCCCCACACACACTCTCTCTCCCTTTTGTGTATATCTCCCCACACACACACACTCTCTCTCTCTCTCTCTCTCTCTCTCTCTCTCTCTATATATATATATATATATATATATATATATATATATATATATATATATATATATATATATATATATCTCCCCACACACACACACTCTCTCTCCCTCCCTTCTGTGTATATCTCCCCACACACACACTTTCTCTCTCCACATGTATCTCCCCACACTCACTCTCTCCTCTGTGTAGAGGAATTGTGGGACAGCCCCCCTGTGGAGATATGGACCAACTGTCAGCATTTCTCAGTAGAGTAGTGTTTCTCATTCAGGGCAGATTACCACATCGGGGGGGAAAAGGTATTTTTCTTTCAAAATAAAAGTCTCTCTTAAAATACCTGAGTGAGGTGGCCTCAGACAAGGTCACAGTAACCTGTGCAATGTCAGTCAATGACAAGAGATGTTTACACGGTCTTAAAAGAGTTGGTTTGACCGAATGTTTTGGTCAAACCAACTCTTTTAAGACAAGAAGTATCCCCATGAAACCAAAGAACACCTGCTTTCAACCAGCCTTTTTTGGTAGCCTATCTGAAGATATTGTAGTGAACTGAGCCTAGCTGGTTCATGACTGAACTCCCATAATGCTGTGCAGTGTATGTGTGTGTGTGTAATGTTGATTTTGGTTTTAGTATGAGTAATTGCGTTTACCTGGTCATGTATGTGTTAGCTGGTATAGTCTTTCTTTATGTTGTACCTCATGTGTTTACCCCGTGTATTGTATGTGACTACCCTGTTTGTGTATTGTGCTTGTTTAATTGACCTCCTTTGTGTTGCCTGTGTAATGACGTATATGTGTTTTGGTGCGTAACCAATTAAACCATTCTGAGACAACTTTGCAGTTTGTTACAATATGTTAACATTGTCTTGCAGTCTTAGAGTGTGCTGAGAGTCTCCTGCTTTGCGCTGCAGCTTCTAAATTATTTTCTGTTCTCATAGCACACAAATAGGGCTTGTGTCATCCACCATCAGGATGGTAAACAAACTAACAAGGAAATAAAGGACAGTGCGCTCTGTACACTGGATGTCAAACTCACTTTGTTGATTTTCCAAATGTAGCTTTTCCTTCTCAGGTTCAGGTCCATGATGACCACTGAACTGGTGGCGCTTTCTGATGATGTCATAATCAGTTCCCCTTGGGATTCATACTTGATCCTGTTAATTGGCTCTTGGTGAACTCTGGAAAGCTGCTGATAGGTGACCAGAGGACTGTTTGGACACAGGTCCTGTTGTGAAGAAATGTTTTTTATTAGGCAAGGCTAATTAGATTCAGATTCAGATTGTGGCAGAGCATCAAGACAGCTGAAAAGCTTTTATCATGTCATTTACAGTATGTATGATATGACTATCATTCAGGTGTTGCCATGCTTGCCCTCTCAAATGTTGATTTTATTTGTTACTCATTTTAACTATTTTTATTTAGATACTTCTAAATAAAAAACTTTTAAATACTTCACATTCTACATTATAATATGGGCCATCTACTCTAAAGTTGACATAAGCAACACATTTTCTGTAGAGTTCTCCAAAGCCACCATACTGTATCACACCCACCGGCAGGTAGAGCCTGTTAGGGCCTTTCTGGTTGCTGAATGGAATCTCAAACAGGCCTTTGAGGGGCTTGAGGAACCAGAGCAGGTGGACAAAGCCCTTCTCATCTCCCCACATCAACACTGACCGATCTGTCGGAGACTGAGAGGTAGCATACGATCGCTTCACATCACTCACTTATCAACTACAGCCATTCATGAGCCAATTACTAAGTGATTTATAAGGGGATGCTGTCAGTGTTAGCCAAGAGCAGTCATACCTTGGTGTCATACCAGTAACACATTGATGTGACGGCATTGCTCAAACCTGTAAGGGAGGGAAAGAAACAAGAATTGACTTGTGCTGCTGACTTTCAGGTCTGTATCTCCCCAGACCTCGAGCGCATGGCCTCGAGCATGAGACACACCAAACAAGTGGAACTCCTCGGTGTAGTTTCTCGTCGAGATGTCAAAGAAGCGGAGCTCCCTTCCCAAAGTAGTGACCACCATTTTGTGAACGTTGGGCAAGAAGATGGCATCGGTGGTCCAGCCTTTGAACTTCCCACGCAAGTGCTCCCCCTCAGCAGGGTCCCCGATGAGCTATCGGTCAAGTCAAGGAAGATGGAAGAAGAGACAGACAGGAGTAAGGAGTATGAATCTGGTTAACAATCCTCAATCATCTACCTATAGGGGGCGCTATGACACAAGCGGCAGCATTGTCTGAACCACATTTTGGTCCAAATGCCCACGGGATCTAGCCTAGAAATCTAGACGCACCCTAGCGGCAGAAAATTACATTTGCTTCCAGGGCTAGTCTAGCAACTCTCCGTTGGCTTGTGAGCTCGAAAAATTAAACTTCTATAGATGTTGCTGTTGGCCAACAGTGTGACACGAGTTAAGCTTGATTTAGGTTGGCAAAAGTTTGAACTAGCCAACTAGCTCCGCTGGTGGGAAAACGCATGTGACTCAGCGCTGTCCAATTGCGTGCAGAGGGAATTTGAAAGACATCCGATTATCCTGCTAAATGAGAGGCTCTGCATCAGAGTCCTGCAACGGGACGGGTCGGGAAAAGTTGCTAAAACGGGTAAATTATGACGTCCCTAAAATGTACGGGCGGGTATGCGGGCGGGAAAAGAACTTCTTGCGGGCGGATACGATGAGAACCAAAACAGTATAGAAATAAAACATCATTGAAAAATATGTGAAATATTTGTATATCTAAATTACCATTACCAAATCGCAAATATGTGTTTTAGTCAACGATACGACACTTGACCCATCACATCAGTACTGCGACTTTTGAATTATTTGTTTGATGCATCTATGTGTGAAAACATTAAACAATATAACCGTCTCGTAGTTGGAGCGCAAGAGAGTCGGCTACAATGGATGAAGTCAAGGTAAAGTTGGCTAGTGGCAGGCTCAGGTTGTTTTTTTCTTGTTCTCTTTGTTTCATTAACAGGCCCATTTTATGTAGAATAATGTTCTGATGCAGCAAGGTTTGGGCTATGTGTCGTTGTTGTAAGGTTTATCCCTGACGCAAAATGTAAAAAAAGGGTCACCCTTTAGGCCTACGTGCTTCAATTGTGCGAGAAAAGAAATAAAGAACATTCATTTGAATGATTTTAGCTTGTGTGTGATTTATCGCGGGCACGGGTCAGGTAACGAGCAAAATATTAACGGGTCCGGGGCGGGTGCGGATTTCATTTTAATATCACCACAGGTGACGGGTCGGATCTGGTGCTGAACTTCTCGGGTGCGGGCGGGGGCGGGTCTAAAAAAATGGACCCGTGCAGGACTCTGCTCTGCATATCCCCAAATTGAAAAAGTATGAGTCATTTGTACTTAGACATATTTAGTGCATGCGCACACACACACACACACACACACACACACACATACACGCACGCGCACACACACACACACACACACACACACACACAAACATGCACTCACACGAACACACACACACGTGCACGCACGCACACACACACACTCTGAAGTGTTCAGCTGCCCACTGTCTGTCCAATATATCACTTCAACATTTGTTTACTCACCTCCAATGACCTCATGAGGTGGAGGTGTCTGTTCCAGACGGAGAGAACCCCACCCTTGCTGATGCTGATGAAGCGCAGGGGTGGAGGCTGACTCACACACACTACACGGATTACTGGCTCTTGCTGTGGAGTGTGTGGAGGGGAGGATAAGCCCAGGGTGTGTGTGTGTGTGTGTGTGTGTGTGTGTGTGTGTGTGTGTGTGTGTGTGTGTGTGTGCGTGTGTGTGTGTGTGTGTGCAGTGTGTGTGTGTGTGTGTGTGTGTTGTGTGTGCATGTGTGTGCATGTGTGCGTGTGTGTGTGTGTGAGACAGAGAGAGAGGGAGAGCGAGTGAGAGAGAGAGACAATAGAGAGCCATGAGTGAGCAAAACCAAAAATCATCTCCCCAAAATAAACCTGAAGGTAACTTCTGCTGATGCATGGGTTTTGTATGTGTGTGTGTGTGTGTGTGTGTGTGTCTGTCTGTCTGTCTGTCTGCCTGTCTATGTTAGTGGGGATCAACAAACAGACTGACTAATTCAGTAAACAAGTAAGTTGTTCAATTAGCAATTGTTAAATCAGGCAACCAATGAACTAAGGAATAAATCAATCTACTCTTGGATGCATCATCAAACATGCCACGGCTTGTTTATGTTTTTTACAGAACCTCTGATAAATAATTGTTGTGTAATTGAGAAAATACGACATCATTCCAACATATTGTGTCTGTTAATATAACTGTTATTCAGCAGAGACCGTGGCCAGGGCAGCAGCGGTCGCTCGATGGTGTTTTATGCCCCCAATGTCGTCTTCCAAGCAGCGCTGCCACCACTGACTTAAAGGCACCTAATCCTAACCCTAACCTTCACCCATGGCTATCCCGAGTGCCTTCCCGGCAGCGCTGCTTTGTCATTGACATCGTTGGGGGCATAAAACACCAAGAAACGCAGCGGTCACCTTGTTGTGCTGGCAGTGGCGTAGGAGGGGCTGGGAGGTCAGCGTGTCCCCTCTGGCCTGTTCCTCAGTTGACCTCTGGAGGGCGCACTGGAGGATGTAGGAGCAGAACTGCTCCCAACCGACTCGACCCTCGCAGGACGTGTCCACCTGTCCAGAGCAAACACAGCTCAGTATCAGAGAGGCCCTAAAAAGTATGGGGTCGTAACTGCCAGAGCTGGGATAGAGTATGTGGATAGAACAGTTGGATATTAAAACACGAGAAGTTTTAACCCTTAAAGGTGTGGGTTTTTCAACATTCTAAAATAACATTCCGTTCCGCAATAATGTTCTAAATAAAGGTTCTAAAATTTTATGTTGAATTCTTTAGAACGTTCTTTTTCAACATTCCCATCACACTGGTGTGACGGTACACTTTTAAGGATAAAGATTTATTGACAAATAAGCGCTGAGTTTAATAATCAAACCCACATTAACTTGCAATGTTGGCTACATTGGCTAGTATTAGCATCTCAACACAAGCTGTGCTGATTTTGATGTCATGTACAGTTTCATTCATCTCTCATTGGATGGTTTGGTCATAGCTAACATGCTACCACACAGGCAAGAGACCTTATTGGCTACTTGCCTCATCAAAGAGCTCCTCCATCTCACTGACCCAACCCTCCGAGCCCGGTAGGATCCTCATCACGGCACGGAACTCCTCAAGCCCCATGGAATTCCCCAGAGACCCTCCCCGGCCAGTGCCCAGCTTCGCTGCCCCTCTGGAAGGCCTGGGATGTGAGGTCACTGGCTCGTCATGTGGCCTGGAGCTCCTAACTGGTGCTCCTGTGTCCGTGACGAAGGTCAAAGGTCGACTGAAGCATTCCCGCAGCAGCTGCAGATGTTCCAGTCTCAGTTCATCTTGCAAGCTGACCCCCAGGCCCATATAACTATGCACACAAGGCAGATGATTTAGATTTACATAGATGACAAACAAACACTCAACTCAGTTACACAAGTTGTGTAACTCGGTGGTCCTACTGCTAAGAGGAACTTGATTGATTCCATGAGATCCTCTGGGAAAAAATAGCAGAAGCTGTGAGTACATTCACTAGGTCAGCTTGGTGATTCGGGTCATGTATGATGCACACAGCTACACACAAGAGGAAGCGGAATAATGAAGATGTGGATCGCCACGGAAACAGGAGATCCCATTTTGCTTTGTTGCATGTCTTCATAGACTGTTTTGGTGGTACTTGTCTTGGCAACAGATTGATGTTCCAGACAGTGATTTGAGTCTTTTAGTGTGTATAACCTAAGAGTAGTGCAGTGTTTTTTTTATACAGTTTACTATTTTTTACTGTTTTTATGCAAGCTTTTACATGAATTTCCTTTGGGGTCAATAGAGTGACTGTCTGTCTGCCCATTAGTCTATCTCTATGTTGATGCATTTCATTACGGTGTTGCTATAGCGCCTCTGTCTGGTAAGTCTCGGAACAGGCAGTAGGTTTGACAAACTACCTTTCCTCATGGGTGAGTGTGTGAGTGTTTGAGTGTATGCCTGTGTGTGGTGGGGGTTGGGACATAAAGGGCATTGATTATGAGACCATCTGCATATGAATAAACCTGGTTAAGGAATGCATAATGTTCTTGAATTTCCCCTAGGGATCAATAAAGTATCTATCTATCTATCTATCTATCTATCTATCTATCTATCTATCACCAAACAGAGGTGCGGGCTAGAAAGAGATTATAAAGAAAGAGTAGCCACACACTCTTAACTCTTTTTGACTATTTATTTGTGACTGACATTTTGGCAACAGCCTCCATCAGGGTATTCACCTGCAAGGATGTCCTACCTCATTTCAGAGCCATGTTTTATCAGTTACATGTTATCAATCACACATACATACACACACAAGTATGAGTATGTTTAAAAAAAGTTACAATAAAAAAATACATGCACAGTATTTGTGTGTGTGTGTGTGTGCTCTAGGATCATTCTGTTTCAGTTGGCCCATGACAGAGATATTCTTGTCGGTTACAGATTTCTGTCACAGGTTGGGTCTTTTCATTTTATGATGAATCATATGGATGATTTAAAAAAGTGAAAAAAAAAAATCACCAATGGAAATGTTACTAATACTAATGAGCTATAGCCTACAATGCTTTACATATAACACTTTGGATTTCACAGATTGCTGTGTGTACTGTAAATAATTTAGATTATCTCATAACTTTATTAAATTCTTTATGACCAGGGATGTAGTGGTAAAATAAGGGGTGGGTTAACTATGAATTCTGTGATCTCGGTGAGGTGGACTGTGCCATGCGGTATCGAATTTTTTAAAAAGGCATTCAAAACATGTTTGATGATGGATTAGGTTATTGTCCAATGTTTCTAACAATACCAGTGGTATTGAATGGTTCCTAGAGTGTTGATGAGTGTACATATTGTGAATGTGGATAATACAGTGTGATTTTTGAATGTTAAAAGTTGCAATTGATAAATTAACTCTTTTGAGAGGTGGATGAACTCTATTTCTGAAATTTCAGAGGTGGATAAACTGTGTTTACTTGCGTTTAACCTCCACTATACATCCCTGTGTATGACTCTTTATCATGCAAACACTGACACACTCACCGGAGACTGCGGCTGGGTATTTCCTCCTCATAGACTTTCCAAGGATCATCGGTTTTCCTCCTGAAGACTTCCATTTTAATGGACCTGTTCCTGTTCCCCAACAAGTCAATTCATTCCACACCCCATATGATTCTGCTAGGAGTTATTTAATTATTATTTATACATAGTTAGCTATGATCTATTCCGTACCACAACGGCCTGCATGAGGTCTTCTCTTGTGTTTAAGACCCTCCATATTCACAAGACCTCCAGACCCCCCAGGAAGGTAAGTTTTTGAAGGGAGTGGGTGGTGCATGTGTGTGTGTGTGTGGTAGGAAGGTAGGGTTTTGAAGGGAGTGGGCGGTGCAGCATGTGAGAACACAAACTTTAGCAAACTTTAACAAACATCAGCAAACACCTCCTGTCAATGTATCCTCCCTGCTGATGAGGTGGTGAGGGCGGGGGTGGTTGTGTGTGTGTGTGTGGGGGGGGCAGTTTGTGGAGGGGGTCGGAGTATTAACTCTTTGTTTCTCTTCTCTTCTCCTGAGACGAGTCACACACACTCACATGCATTACTGCTCAAGAGTGGAATGCTGTTCTCCAATCAGTCATCCACCAGTCACTCTGCAGGCAGGCCTAACACACACACACACACACACACACACACACACACACAGACACACACACACGCTTTGTTGAGGTTGGGTCAATACATTGCAAGCCCTGGGACTTCTGGAAAACCTTAAAGTTATTAAAGGTTTGTTTATTTGTTCCTTAATGAAGGTGAAAATATAGTCCTTAAATATTATATAGCCTAAGTCAATTAGCCACAGGGTAGAATTATATTTTTTTGGTGGTGCATTCATATTTGCCCTCCAGAGCAGAGCATTCAGTTGGATAACTTAGATGAGAAGGTCTGATATTCAAGACTTGCCAGGTTAATGATAGATTTATTGTGGCTTCAGGCCAAGCTGGATGAATTAGGCTTGAACATGCTTGATACATTGATGGTCTTGATGGTTATGCTCATGCTAATTCATTGTATGTATCTTTTGTGTAAGGTGTGATTTGTGAAATTAACCTCTATGCCGAATAGTATGCTTTTCTTTAGTGAATTCAAAATGACATCTTTACTGAAGTTAGGGAAGTGTAACTTAGCTTTAATCCAACCAAGTCAATATTGGGAAATCTTTAACTCACTGGTGATCCATTGAGTAATTAGACGACTGTGTTTTCAAATTGCCATGGTTACACCACTTGTGTACATGTCTAGAGTGCTATGCCACACACAGTAGATAAGCCTCATCCAGAGTTGACCTGATATGGGAGAAATATGACCATTTAATGTGATTTAGCATAATAAATTATTTGTGTGTGTGTGTGTGTGTGTGTGTGTGTGTGTGTGTGTGTGTGTTTGTGTGTGTGTGTGTGTGTGATGTCTGTGTTATCGTGAAAGTGTGTAGGCATGCACCACTGAAGCTATATCTGAATGCTAAAAGTGTTCTGTGGGAACCATAAAGAGGAAGAGACTAATACATGTAACATTCATTTTAGAGCTAAAATAGTTTATTTCATTAATGTGCATTCAGTTTCCTCCATACAGGCAACAATTTATTTTACTTAAAGGGATTAGAACTTATTTGAGTTATTACTAGGTAAAGCAGAGCTGAAAGTATCACTCCAACATTAATGTAACAGCTGCGACAACAACTGACATACATAGAGCCACATCCACGTTCATTTTCATGCCAGAAGAAGCTTCATCCATGGCCTGGTCACAGTCTGTGAGCTCAAGGTCCTCCAGCCTGAGGGTGGTGCTGTTGCTTGCAAGCGGTGTGCACAGAAAAGCATCAGGCCAGTCTAACACCTTGTTACGGTTTCCCCTAAGAAGTTCCACACTCTCTATGATCTCACAGCCACAGGTGAAAGGGTTCCGGCCAACTCTCAGCTCCAAAAGACGGTCCAGGACCAGCCCGAAGGAGGTTGCGCTGGACAGGTCGGTGAGTCGGTTCCCGTCCAGAGAGAGAAACTGTAGCTGAGAGGCCCTGGTCAGGTCCGGGAGCAGGCTGAGGAGGTTGTTAGAGAGATAGAGCTCCCTGAGTCCCTCTGGAGGGTTCCGGAACTCCCACAACCTGTTCCCGCTCAGATCGAGCACCTCCACGCCCGCTGGCACGAGCCCGTCTGCTGTCTGGATGCCCGTGGAGGACAAATTGAGAGTTTTTAGCTGCCCAGTGGAGTTGAGACAATCGGAACCAAAAGCAGAACCGTCCAGGGTGTTCTGGCTCAGATCGAGCTCCGTCAGGTTGGGGGACGCTTGTAGGAGAGGGCAGAGACCCTCCAGGGAGCGCACCTGGTTCTGACTCAAGCGAAGGACGGAGAGGCCGAGAGAGCTGACAGGGGGAGCGGAGGACGATATGCAGCGGATCAAATTGACCAGGCTTTCGTCGGTCAGGCCGTTCTCTGACAGGTCCAGCTCGGTCACGTTCGCCAGCATTGCTATGGTAGCGCATGCTTCGTTGACTAGCAACAGCCCTCCAGGCACACCACGCAAGGTCAGGTGGTTGAGCGAAGACAACAGCCAGGCGTACAGTGGGTGCATTGGTGGCAGGAGCAGAGAAGGGTCAAAGGTCACTCTGTCCATTCTGAGGGCGGTGACAGGGCATGGTTCAGTGGGGTTGGGAGGGTGTGTAAGGGCTTCCAAAGTGGTTTGTGTGAAGTCCAAGTGATGGACTTTGGTCTTCGGCAGTGTGTTAAGCAGCGCAGACAGAAACACCCCCGGGATACGAACTCGCGTGAACAGAATACGCTCCAAAGGGAGAAAAACTAGGGCAGCGATTTCATCAGAGTCTTGCATGGACAGAAATTTACTCTGCAGTTGCAAGACACCATCCTGCAGTTCCAGCTCACTCATCTGCAAACACATCATCATCTGTAATGGCTTCTGCAGGGAGTCCGCAGCACACACACAGCGGCCCGTATCACCATACTCAGAATCAGAGACCATACAGATTGCCATGACAACATCTCCTTTTAACTCCACCCACAAAAGGAGGGCCAACAGGAGTCTATGCCACACCTTCATCTGCGATTTCGTCTTGAGATCGTTCCTCTACTGCAGGAGAAGGAAAAACGATGTGTCAAGCAGTGAAGTTTATTGAAATGACGAATGAAATTTTGTCATTTAAATGAAAACTTCTTCTTGATTCTTAATGATCATCCATATCTCTTTTCCTAATTATATGTCAACATCAATTAAATTAAAATATTAACATCATTTTTTTAAAGTTATATAGTGCAATATATCACACTTCCCTCCATCAACAGGAGGTACATAGATGGGTTATTTTTCCCAAAATGTAGTAAATTCTCTTTTTTATGGCACAGTGCAGCACACCAGGTACAGTACAGGTTTATCTATATATAAACCTGGCCATATGTTACACTGCTGTAACACTTTCTGGTGTTACACTGTATGATCTATCAAAGTATTCATCAAACAAAATAATGATTGAAATGTTGATTGCTGATAGTATGTGATTAAACTTTGGCAAAGATTTTGATTAATCACTCTAATAGTGAAATATATCTACAATTGTGAAAACATATTTTCTCATATTTTGGTCCAACACTCTGGCACACACAGACCATAAAACTGAATCTATAACGGAACAGAAGTTTGTCGACATCTTTTTTTCCACATTTGTCTCAAACACCAGCATAAATTCACCACAAATTCAATCTATAATGGAAACAACTGAACGGTAACATTTCTGACTAAATTCTACAAAACATTATCCAGTGCTGCTGCACTATACAGCACAATACAAACATACAGGTCTTCTTCAGATATACTAACAGTTATGCGCCGGTTGGGTCAGTCTGAAGCAGTCAGTCTGGAGATCTGTTGGAGACCTTTAGGGACTTTAAGTTTTGCATGCAAAGAAAAAGGGAAGTTGATGAAGCAATATGACTGACACCTAAAAAAGGAAGATAGGAAACTAAGATTTCTGGAATCTGACAGTACATTCTCTCTCTCTCTCTCTCTCTCACACACACACACACACACACACACACATAAACTGAGATGTCTGCAATCTTCCCAACTTTGACATTCAAACAGAGCAAAGCACACACATGCATAGACTGACAGTACATTCACTCTCTCTCTCTCTCTCTCTCTCTCTCTCACACACACACACACACACACATTGGCCACTGATTTAACATGTAATATCTTTCCTGTGAATAACTGAAATATCAAAAGAAAAAAAAGAGAAAAAAAGTCCTCAGACCAAGGCATTTCTTAGAATAAAATGTTTTTATGAAACGGGAAACTGAATTATGGTGTTCTGCACACACACACACACACACACACAGTTTATAGAAGTGAAGAAAAAGGGAAACATGCAATAAAAATGGGATATAAACAGACAATGATGTGGAACTATGTTGTGAGGTATCATTGACATCACTGTTCACTTTTACCACCCAAAACCTCAACCCTCATGAACACACACACACACACAAACCAACATACACACACACACAGGGGTGTAGTAGTAAAATAAGAGGTGGGTAAACTATGAATTCTGTGATCACAGGGAAGGTGGACTGTGCCATGTGGTATCGGATTTTTTTTTAAAAAGGCATTCAGAACATGTTTGATGATGGTGGAGGTTATTGTCCAATTTTTCTAACAAAACCAGTGGTATTAAATGGTTCCTAGAGTGTTGATGAGTGCACATATTGTGAATGTGGATAATACAGTGTGATTGTTTAATGTTAAAAGTTGCAATTGGTGAATAAACTCTTTTTGAGAAGTGGATAAACTCTATTTATGAGGATACTTGCGTTTACTTGTGTTTAGCCTCCACTACATCCCTGTACACACAGTAAAAAAGATACACTCAGGCTGACGTGGACGCACACAAACACTGAAAAACACACACACACACTGGTGTGTAAATGAGTGACTGGTATAATGTCAGCCACATCAACCTAATTTGAGTTCAACTTGCACTTTCCCTGTCATTTAAATTAGAGAGAGACACTGGCAACAAGTTATAAGAGTATGTGTAAGTGTGTGTGAGAGAGAAACTTGTGTGAGTGACTAGTATAGTAGTGGTGACTGCAGGAGAGACACAGAGAGAGAGAGAGAGAGAGAGAGAGACATTTAAAACACAAAACATTTTTTCAAACAGTACACTTTTCGATAGTCCCTTCAAATGTTCTGGAACAGGACAGTGCAGCTCACTGAATAGTCTAAATAAACTAGATGTACTGCAAAGCTATGACCTGCTCATTCTCTCCATTCTCAATCACGTTTGTCAATTTGTCTCCATCTCCTACTCATTCCCCTACTCTTGCAACTTTTGTGTATGTACCGGTAATGAGTGAGTGCATGTGTGTGTTCGCTTTTGTGTATAAGTGTGCTTCTCTGTTTGTGTGTGTGTGTGTGTGTGTGTGTGTGTGTGGGGGGGTTTATATGAGTGTGTGTGTGTTTGTGCATGCGTGCATGTGTGCTTATATGTGTGTGTGCGTGTGCATGCCTGTGTGCATGTGTGTGCTTGCATGCCTGCGTGTGTGCTATGCCAGTCAGTTTTCTGTGAATATCTCGAGAAATGTAGGGCCTAGGATAACCAAATTATTTTTATATGTTTGTCTCCAGGGGCCATGTACTGTATATCCACTCATTTGAGGTATGGCGCCAGCTAATTAAAAATGAAAAGGCAAAAACGAGGTGTTGTAATCGCAGGTATCTTTGGCTGAAAGGTTCTAAACTGCACAAAATTGTAGAATCATTATTACTGGAATTCCATTCATCGGAACAAAATGAATAGAGTCTAGTGAAAACATTTGGAAACATTTCCAACACTCGCGTCAGTGTCCTGTTGTTGATCCATCCTTCTCTAAAGGCCATTGGCAAAAGCTCTTCACAGTTTATTTATGGTAGGTTAAAGATTCTAACAATATAAAATGCCTGTTATACAAAAATAACACAAGTACTAGTAAATACAACTTTACAGTTTATTTATGGTGGGTTAAAGATTCTAACAATATAAAATGCCTATTATACAAATAACACAAGTACTGGTAAATACAACTTTACAGTTTATTTATGGTGGGTTAAAGATTCTAACAAGATACAATGCCTGTTATACAAAAATAACACAAGTACTGGTAAGTACATCCCTCACAGCAAAGAAACATTATAAATGAGTATTTCTTCAAATGACTCTGCAGCTAGGTTTTATTTATTGAAGTTAAACATTGAAAAACATATACAGTAATTAGGTAAACAAATGCACCATTCCACTTTAAAGTTGCAGACCAATACACTATCTTGTTAATAATCCCTACTGAATTCATTAAAGCTTATGGCATTTTTACAGTACATAGTGGTACATAACAGTAGCCTATAATGGGAAATGGAGATCACTGTGCATGAAGAAAATTGGAACTTTATACATAAATGATACGTCATACATAATTATCTATTCAAATCTTAAACGGCCACAACGTTAAGCCTTGAGTATAAACATTAGATACATTCAATTCAATTGTATTCAAAAATGTGAAATTGGAAACCTGAGAGCTACTAGACTGTAGCTTTATTTGATTGGCACATAGAGCAACATGATGAAGGGTGGTTTTAGCAACATCTGGAAGTTCACTTTGGTGGAATGTGATCTGAGAGAGAAAGAGAGAGAGAATGTTATCCTTCAATGATAGTACACATTTTGTCATTTAACAATGGTAGGTGCACAACAGCACTTTTGGAAAACCCTCAGCGAACACAGAAATATGTGTTTGAAATGCACCTAATTCGAGCGGCAAATTTCGTACCAATTTTGATGGATAATTGTCTTTTGATATTATTGCCAGAGACAATAGGACACACAACAACTCCACCAGTGTGCGCCGTAATGGGGGACAAGACTGAGGCTGGCTGGACTGGGCTAGAGGAGTCAGAGGGCATCTCCTCTGTGCTGGTAGTGGACACTAAGGCAGAGACATAACATCAGCAACAAACAAAAGAGAGGAAGGACATAAACAAACACATGTAAAAAAGCAATGTGTACATGCTTAACATACAGCACTAGCTCCATACTACCTTCCACTGAGGCCTGGGGATTGTCCCAGCATTCACTGGCCAAGATCCGTGCTTCCCAGACTTGCTGTTCATCTACAGAGCTGCTGAGCTTCATTTTGAAGTCCACAGTCTCCCTCATCTGCACCTCAAAGAAGTTGGGAACATAATCTTCGTTTCTGAGGCCCAGACTTCCTGGACAGATTTCGGAATTGCAGTCAGTCTTGGAGCAGTCGGTCTTTACGCAGTAAGTGTGCAAAGCATAGAACCCATTCATCCGCAGAGGAATGTCAGGCCGGTTTTTGTGGAGTCTGTGGCCTCTGAATTCTGATTTTTCCTGCTCCTCCACTAACCTTTTCAAATGGATATCCATGGGCAGCAGGTATGTGCGGAAAATGAGGGGTGCTTTGCTGCTCTGATAGACCAGAACATCTGCATGGACGTCAACCTGCTTCTCCTTCTCTTCTTCCGTGCCAGGAAATATGAGATATTTCAGAGAGTAGAAAAGCCCGAGAAGAGAAAAGGAGGGGTTCACCAGCCTGGCATGGAAGCGACTCAGCTCACACTTCTCTATAGACACTCCACTGTCCTGCTTATGCAGAAACTCCACAGCATCCTTCAGAGAAGACTGGCTACCTCCCAAACAGAGGAAATGTGGCAGATGGATCTCCTCCAGCTTTCCTGAGATGAGCTTGATGTCCATTGAAGAGCCAGCTGGTCTATACTGCATGTGGGGCAGCTCATCAGTCAAGAGATGCCAGTCTGTGAAGCGGTACTGCAGGGTGACTGGACCAGCACATGTCCAGCGCAGACCAGACTCTGGGCACTCATAGCTCCCTGCAGGAGAGCTCAGGCTGTAGGTGGAGACGCTCTCTGTGGAGACTTCAGGCTCCACCTGGACCCAGTGGCTGGAGTCTGGAACTTCAGCACAGGATTCACAGCTCCTCTGTGGGACATCATTGTGGTGATCCTCCCTTTACCACACACACACACACACACACACAGACAGACACAGATTACTTGAACACAGAAAAAGCAGCATAATGAGAAGTTTCTCCCTCCAAATATACTGTATGCAGAGTGAACACATGCAAGGAGGCAGGTCCCAGGACATGTCCCCAGGCTATGTGCCGCGGAACTGATGGATGTAGCCACAGACATTTTCCCTCCCACTGTTTACAGTCCCATCCTGTTTTTGTTTTTGTTGTTATGCCTTTAATCGGACAGAACACTGAGGAGCACATGCTAACCTGCTGCATGGCTGTGTGGTTTGGCAACAGCCCAGCACAAGAGAGGAAGGCACTGCAGAGGGTGGTGAGGCTGCCCAGCAGGTCATGGGGCAGATCTCCTTCACACACACATGCACACACACGCGCACACACACACCCCATCCTCTCCATCCATTTTATCCTCAACATTCTGCCTGATAACCTCATGCTCTGTGTGTTATCATGGTTACTGTTGTCATAATCAAGACATCCCAACTTGACATGAACATAATATTCATAAACACTCATACAGTTTTATGCACACTCCTTCAAATAAAGTGTTACCAAAAAGTGTAGCGCAACCTCTGGTGTGTGTCTGTGTGTGTGTGTGTGTGAGTGAGAGAGAGAGAGTGAGTGTGTTCCATTGTCTACCAGACTCACGTGTGAGTGTCCAGAGAGAGCAGCTGTGCTCCTGGGTCCTGCTGGGCTTTGTCTCTGAGGTTCAGCTCTGCAGCATCTGAGTGGGAGCTGTAAGCAGAGGCTGCTGCTGGACTGTCCTTTAGGAAGGTACGATGATTCACTCTAGAGGACAAATTACTAATGTGTTAACAATCACATTAGTTTCTCATTAGTTTCTTCAGTTTGCACACTAAAACATACACACACACACACACACACACACACACACACACACACAGAGAAAGAGAGAGAGAGAGAAACAGACAAAAACACACACACAGAAAGAGACACATATACAAACAAACAAACAAACACACACACAGAAAGAGAGTTTCCCACAGAATTGAATTATATTTGCAACAGTTTTTAACAAATTAGCGCAGCGTGGTTATGATGCTAACCAGATTTAAGTATAATTTAGTACAAACTGGAAAAATCATTGTGTGGTGGTCAGTGTTGATATTGTGTTGGGCCGCCACAAATAAGTCAATGCATGGGAAACACTGTTACACCACTATGGAAAACACCATACAAACAAACACTCTCTCACACACACACACACACACACACACACACACACACAGAGACACACACACACACACACACACTTATGAACTGAAGAGACAAGAGAAGAAGAACTGAAGAGATCATCCAGGTGCGCAGACATAGTCTCGGAAGAAGTTGTTAGCGGAGGGGTGATACCTATAAAGGGTGTGGTTAAACGGAAACCTCGGGTTAACCAAGAACATAACCTGCTCGGAGCAGGTTTGGGATGCAGCGTAAATTGCCATTGCAGCATACCTCGGTTAAAACCTATCCACTTTTCGTAGTACGGGCTAATCGTGAAGTTACGCCACACGTGATCAAGTTACTCTCAAAGTTACCCAGATAAGCCAGTAATCACGCTTCGTAGTACAGGCACCTGAACAATCAAAGAGTGCCCCCCCCCACACACACACACACATACTGTACTCGCCCTATTTGAACAATAAAGAGTGTCACACACACAGTGTGTTCAGACCAAGCGGCAACATTCTAATCTTTTTTTACAGTCTATGGTTCAGACTCACATTAGTTTCTCCAGTTTGCAGTGGGGATTCTTGAGGAGCTCTGAGAGATGCTGAACTCCTGCATCATGAAGCTTATTGCTACTCAGGTTCAGCTCCTTCAAACTGCAGGAGTTTGATCTGGCAGCTGATGCTATCACAGCACAGCTCTTCTCTGTGAGGGAACAACTACTCAGCCTGGAGAAACATAACACATGATGACATATCTGATTATTACACTCACATACTGTACCTGTAACTATACAACACACACACACACTCTGCTCTTGAACTTTTATCTACATAACATACGCGCGCGCGCACACACACACACTCTCTGATTTTGGTCATCATTCACTTATCTCAGCTAGGCACTGCCAAACAAACATACAAACACCATACCTAAACAATCAAACAGTGCCCCGCAAACACACACACACACTGACCAACATCTGCACACTATACATGAGCTGATTATACTTTTGTCTACACAATAGACGCACACACACACACACAAAGAGACACAGACACACACCGCACGCACACACACACACACACACACACACACAGTAACACTGCTCCTCCACACACTGCATTTTATCATGTACTCACCACAGGGGGCCACTCCCACAAACATACTCACCCTATTTGACACACACACACACACACACACACACACTGACACACTGCTTCCTCACACACTGCATATTATCATGCACTCACCACAGGGGGCCACTGCCACACACATACTCAGCCTATTTGAACAATAAAGAGTGACACACACTCACACTCACATCCTGGGTTATGACACACACATACACACGCACACACAATTATGAACTCCCCTCATGACTCATTCATCACTGCACACACACACCACACACACACACACACACAGATCTGTTGTTGTGTGTGTTGTGTGTTCAGACTCACACTAGTTTCTCCAGTTTGCAGTGGGGATTCTTGAGGAGCTCTGAGAGATGCTGAACTCCTGCATCATGAAGCTCATTGCCACTCAGGTTCAGCTCCTTCAAACTGCAGGAGTTTGATCTGGCAGCTGACGCTATCGCAGCACAGCTCTTCTCTGTGAGGGAACACCGATTTAGCCTGGAGAAACATAACACATGATGACACATCTGATTATTACACTCACATACTGTACCTCTAAACAACACGCACGCACGCACACACACACACACACACACACAAACACTGCTTCCTCACACACTGCATATTATCATGCACTCACCACAGGGCGCCACTGCCACACACATACTCATCCTATTTAAACAATCAAAGAGTGTCACAAACACTCACACACACATCCTGGGTTATGACACACACAAACACACACACAAACTTATGAACTCCACTCATGACTCATTCATCACAGCCCCCCCACCCCACACACACACACACACACTGATCTGTTGTTGTGTGTTCAGACTCACGTTAATTTCTCCAGTTTGCAGTGGGGATTCTTGAGGAGCTCTGAGAGATGCTGAACTCCTGCATCATGAAGCTTATTGCTACTCAGGTTCAGCTCCTTCAAACTGCAGGAGTTTGATCTGGCAGCTGACGCTATCGCAGCACAGCTCTTCTTTGTGAGGGAACAATTCCACAGCCTGGAGAAACATAACACATGATGACATATCCGATTATTACACTCACATACTGTACCTGTAACTATACAACACACACACACACACTCTGCTCTTGAACTTTTATCTACATAACATACGCGCGCGCGCACACACACACACACACACACACACACACACACACACACACACACACACACACACACACACACACACACACAATCTGATTTTGGTTATCATTCACTTATCTCAGCTAGGCACTGCCAAACAAACATACAAACACCATACCTAAACAATCAAACAGTGCCCCGCAAACACACACACACACTGACCAACATCTGCACACTATACATGAGCTGATTATACTTTTGTCTACACAATAGACGCACACACACACACACAAAGAGACACACACACACACCACACACACACACACACACACACACACACACACACACACAATAACACTGCTCCTCCACACACTGCATTTTATCATGTACTCACCACAGGGGGCCACTCTCACAAACATACTCACCCTATTTGACACACACACACACAAACTTATGAACTCCACTCATGACTCATTCATCACAGCGCCCCACAGATCTGTTGTTGTGTGTTCAGACTCACTCTAGTTTCTCCAGTTTGGAGTGGGGATTTTTGAGGAGCTCTGAGAGATGCTGAACTCCTGCATCATGAAGCTTATTGCTACTCAGGTTCAGCTCCTTCAAACTGCAGGAGTTTGATCTGGCAGCTGACGCTATCGCAGCACAGCTCTTCTTTGTGAGGGAACAATTCCACAGCCTGGAGAAACATAACACATGATGACATATCTGATTATCACACTCACATACTGTACCTCTAACTATAACTAACACACACACACACACACACACACTCACACACACTGGGTTTCATATTTTTTTCAGTCAACACAACAAATTCCTCCACCACCATCCTGAATGCACAGAGTAGCGGTCTGCGGGAACCAGATTTGACAAGAATATATATTAAGAGTCTGGATCCTGTGACGAGTGATGGGTACCATTCATCTGAGATGAAGAGCGGGCTAGTAGGCGATGCTTGAGCTGACCGATATGAGATGTAGTGTGATGGGTACGAAAGCTGAGGATCTGAGGCAGAGTTGAATATGAATATGGAGTGTCCTTTTCGGAACTGATCGGTTTAGTCTGATTGGTAGTAAACGTAATTGTGTCCTGGTCTAACTCTCAAGATCTGCCATCGGGAATGAAATGAGACGAGGGGCATGTAGACTCACTACATCTCAGCAGCACAATGGAGGCCGGTAAACATGATGGAGGGTGAATCAGAGTGCTGTGACATGAACCCCTTGCAAAGTATAGCGAGGCAAGCGGCAAGTACGCAAGAGTGGATCTTCGTTGCGCTTGCTCAGCGGTGGACATTTGTGTATTGCATAACCGTGGGAACGATGGGTGTCAGGGTTCAGCAGAGCTGCTGCCGCGAGGGTCACGGGGTTCAGCCGAGACGTTGCTGCATGGTCTTGGGGCTCAGCGGAGCAGTCATTAGATAGGTCCTGAACCTTGGCGGAGCTGTTCCTAAATGGTCCCTATGGGCTCGGGCGGAGCTGCTTCTGCATGGGTCCTGGGGCTCGGGTGGAGCCGCCGCTGCCTGGGTCCTGGGGCTCGGTGGAGCCGCCGCTGCCTGGGTCCTGGGGCTCGTGGAGCCGTGCGTTGCTTGGTCCTGGGGCTCGGGTGGAGCCGTCGTTGCCTGGGTTCTGGGGCTCGTTGGAGCTGTTGCTGCATGGGGCTTTGGGCTCGGCAGAGCCGTCATTGGGCCTCGGTGTAGCTGCTGCTGTAGGAGTCGTGAAGCTCGGGTGTATTTGCTGCATGGTTCTGGGGCTCAACGAAGCCATCGTTTCGTGGGTCTTGGGGCTCGGCGTAGCTGCTGTTGCATGGTTCTCGGGGGTTGGTGGAGCCGACGTTGCATGGGACCTGGAGCTCGGCGTAGTAGTTGCTGCATGACTTGGGTTTTTTTATGTCAAGATTTAGCTAATATCCAAAGTTGTGCCGCTTCTGATTGGTGAGCACGTCAGTACAGTATCGTGTTTCACTAATTCACACAAAAGGAGATCTGACATAAATAATTGCAGCTTGCAATTAGATAATGCATTGGCGATGCGATAAACGACAGTGCGCGGCGCGCGCGATAATAGCAAACAATTCAATAAGCTGTCAATGGGGGACGATCAATCCCTCCTGTCAGTGTTGGCATGGAATGAAACAATAAACCGGTGTTCAAGAAGTGTCATTAATATATTTTGGCTGTAGACTGGGGTTTGAGGGCCTGCTGAGAGCGAACTTAGCGCAACTGCCCACAAAGCACTGCTTGCTGGCGAAGTGCTAATTTTAAAACATACGGATAATCAGTCATTGTAACCAAATATGACTTGAGTTTATTTGCAAAGTGAACTAGCTTGTTGCTATACTGCAGTAGCTACTTGAAACGCCGGCCATTGACACAGGACGAGTTGACCAATCACAGTCCTGGCTGTCTGCGTCGCCTGACGCGAATTACAAATGTGTACTATCGCTTTAATAATTGCTGACGTCTGTGACGCAGCGCCATCATTTAAACAGCGTGCGGAACAAGCCAGCGGAAATACTGGGCACTTAAGGTTGAGGCTTATCAGTTCGTTATAAGTAGCTTAAATATCCAACAACGCTAGCATCAGTTTATGAGAAGTCACTGGGCAACTATAGGAAGTGAATGAACAAAACCTGTTCATTTCCGATGCCAACACGGATTATGGATTGAGTGATCTTCGGAAGATTGGCCTCCGCTGGACAGTGGATACAAACTTCAGACGCTTGGCGTGGCGAGCCATGTTAGAATTTAGAGCATTTCGAGTTACCTGGATCATCTTGAGACGTGAAAACGCGAGCTTAGAGCAGCCTGATGTTAGAGCAGTGGTCCCCAAACTACGGCCCGCCATCTCATTTTGGGTGCCCCCCCAAAACATGTCCGTGGTATATAGCAACCGCCCCGCACGGGAGTACGACATCGTCAAACTATAACCTCCGCAATTTCCCCCATTCATTCTCCATGGCGTCTTAACAGTACACATGTAATACTCTTTTTGTCCACTGGTGGTTATTTTGGCGCTGTTTCGCGTTTGCCATCAAAAACGGAATGAAATGTAGGCCTACCTGCAAACAATGTAAGAGGCCTATGCTGACTGCATCAGTGCTCAAAGTATTGTAAAAGTTTATCAATTAATTGTTAATAACTAACTAACTTCTATTCAAGTCATATTTCTGGGACTTCAAATGTTCATAGGCCTACAAAGAGGTCACAAGTTCAGGTGAGTGAAAGTTAGAATGGTGGTCATTTCAGACCACTTCAGCGCTTCATAAAATTTTCATAGTTTGAGAACTTTACATTTTCAGAGTTGACACATTTTTAATAAAATATACTTTTGGGAATGCAAAAGTGTTTTTATTAGTATTATTTAATTTTAGTTACGTTTTACACTGATATGGCATGATGGCAATGTAAACACAGCTAACAATGGTATTAAATTGCAATAGCCTATAGATTAAATGTAATGGAATATTCAACTAAGGTAGACTGCTGTTGTTCACAGCACTAAGCTATTTATGGTTACTGATATACTCCGAGTCTCTGGCCCTCTCTTAGAGCCAGGCATAGTAAGCTGGCCCTCGGAAGAAAAAGTTTGGGGACCACTATGTTAGAGCCTTGAAGTAGCGAGCGCCGCCACGTGTAACGTATGGATAATGAGGCCGGCTTAAATACCCTGGCGGCGGAAGACAGGTGAGTTAATTGCTGTCAATCATCCATTAGGGCTCCACCCAAACTTTGTTTAGAAAACGTCATTTATTTTACTGCTGTTAATAATTTTAGTCTTTTAGAATTAATGTCAATGCACTTTATTTTCTTTCAATGTGGGATAGAGAGAAAAGTTTTTTTTTCGATTCTTCTGTCTGGTACATGTGGAGAAATTGACAATAAAGCTGACTTTGTCTTTGACTTTCTCACACTCTCGAGAGCCACAGAGATAAACTCATGCACACCATAGATGAGCTAATTATTACACTCACATACTGAACACACAGACACACAGACACACACACACACACACACACACACACATCAAGGGGTTTGACAGACACAAGCACATACAGACAGACACAAACAGACACACACACAGACACACCGAAACACGCACACAGACACACAACATACACACACACACACACATACACACTGCATCTCTCACACTGTATGCTGTTAGTTCTGACACCTCTCAGACACACAGATGAGGATCCAAAGGGGCAACAAGATGTTAAAATTCTAAATATAAATATTATCCCAATAAGTGAGATGCTATCTCATATGTTATACATATGAGTTTAATAGGCAGGGCATAAATATGGAGAGTGGGCAATTAAATTCAACATACTGTAGATATTACAACTTTACTAAGGAAACTAACTTAATGTAATCAAAAACTATCAAACTGTATCCAAAGCCATAGATTATAAAATAAGTAAAGACTCTTTCAGCAATATCACATAAATATATCCAACCTTGTTTAACTCTGTGTGAAGTGGAGGAATATGGTTTCATATAACTTGCCTTTTAATGGCAGGAACAAATACTCTGGGGGTGTCAGACTGCTTTCTCCCCTCACTGTTCCATGGGTTTACAAAGTACATTATCTTTACTGTTGCAAAACTCAAACATCAAACATCACAAACAAAATCTAGATCTAAGCTCATTACTAGAGTGGTATTTGGGATGACAGGATATTATCAATGTGGTGGCCCTGACCATAGAGTGTCCTACACACAGTGTCCCAGATTACAGGTTTACTCACAGTGCTGATGTGACCACTGGAACCAGCCTCTGAAGAACTTTATCTGGACTGAGGAGTTCAGTCTGATCAGTCTCTGGTGTCTTTATGTACTTCTGCAGGTCAAACTCATCCAGCTGCTCTTCTGGAATCTTAAACTTAAATCTCCTAGTCTTCCACTGTCCTGGTACGAGCATGTCTACAGACAGAGTTCCTGAGCTCCTGTCAATGACCTCCACTACAGCATGGTGATTCAGCTCATTCAGACAGTAGAACAGGTTGATCCTTCTGTCTGAATTTCTTTGATCTCTGATCTTCTGTTTGATATACTGGACTGTTTGCTCTGAGCTCTGTGGTTGACTTCTTGTCTGTGGCAGTAGGTGCATTAGGAGATTCTGATTGGACTCCAGTGAGAGGCCCAACAGGAAGCGGAGGAAAAGGTCCAGGTGTCCATTCTCAATTTGTAAGGCCAGGTCCACTGCAGTCTTGTGTAGGTCATGCAGTGTTGCCAAACTGAACAGAGCAGAGAGCTGAGAGGTTTGATGTTGGTCAGACATGCTTCTCTCTGTGTTTTTGAAGCAGAGGAACACATATAAAGCTGCAAGAAACTCTTGAATGCTCAGATGCAAAAAGCTGAACACTTTCCCATGGTACAGCCCAGACTCCTCTCTGAAGATCTGAGTACACACTCCTGAGTACACTGATGCTTCTGTGACATCAATGCCACATTCACTCAGGTCTTCCTCATAGAAGATCAGATTGCCTTTCTCCAGCTGTTGGAAAGCCAGTTTCCCCAGTTTGAAAATCATCTCTTCATCTGTCTCTTTTCTCTCTGTGTACTTGACATGTTTTATGCTTGTCTGAATGATCAGGAAGTGAGTGTACATTTGAGTGAGAGTTCTTGGCATTTCTACTTTTTCTGATTCAAATGATCTCTTTACCACAGTGGCTGAAATCCAACAGAAGACCGGAATGTGGCACATGATGTAGAGGCTCCTGGATGACTTCAGATGTGTGATGGTTTTGCTGGCGAGGTTCTCATTACTGGTTCTTTTCTTAAAGTACTTCTTAAAGTACTTATTTTTCTGCAGGTCACTGAATCCCCTTATTTCTGTCACCTGGTCAACATACCCAGGAGGGATCTGACTGGCTGCTGCTGGTCGAGTGGTGATCCAGAGGAGAGCAGAGGGAAGCAGATTCCTCTTGATGAGGTTTGTCAGCAGCAAGTTCACTGAGACTGGCTCTGTCACATCACGACAACTCAGGTTGGAACGGAAATCTAGAGAAAGTCGACACTCATCCAAACCATCAAAGATGAACATGACTCTGTGCTTTGAGCTGGTGAAGATGTTTGAATCTTTTATTTCTGGAAAAAAGTGTTGAATAAGCTCCACCAGACTGAGTTGCTTGTCCATCATCAGGTTCAACTCTCGGAAAGGAAGAGGAAATATGAAGTGGACATCCTGATTGGCTGTTCCCTCAGCCCAGTCCAGGATGAACTTCTGCACAGAGACTGTTTTCCCAATGCCAGCCACTCCCTTTGTCAGCACTGTTCTGATGGTTTTCTGTTGTCTGTGACCAGATAAGGGTTCAAAGATCTTACTGCATTTGATTAGTCTGCCACGTGCTGCTTCTCTCCAGGATGCTCTCTCTATCTGTCTGACCTCGTGTTCATCATTGACCCTTACTCTTTCCCTTTTTGTAAAGATCTCCTGGAGGAGTCTGGTTTCTCCCTGATTAGGTACTCCCTTAACCAGATGTTGAAACTTGCTCTTTAATGTGGATCGGAATTTCTCATGGACATCTGTCTTCTCTGGTGTCCATCTGGATCAATGACAGAATCACAAATACACCTCAACCACAACATTTGTACAATAGTCCTGCTAGATTCAGAATGTAAATGAATTAATTATATGTTATATACTATTTAAAAAGATTAAAGTAATGTAATGTAAAAACGACTACAGCTCATACTGTAATGTCATTTTCTCAATAGGAACATAATGTAAACATGCAGGGAGTTTGTAGGCTATAACATGCATTTTGTTTTTCAAATGAGTTTATACTTTTCCTCCAAAACTCAACTGACTAACAGAATTGTAATACATGTTAACAGTAAAAGCCAAGGTAAGCATTCTAAACCAACTGTACTCATTTTGTCCATTTTATTCATCTTAGTACAACTTGTCATTTGCCCTGTCATTCACTTGCTCCCACTGGGTTTGTTTTCCCTTAATGTGACAGAGCAGCAGAAACGGAACACTGTCATTTTTTTAAAGAAAGAGAAATGAACAATGTGTTTAAAAAATATGGCAGAATCGTGGCTGTTCTAAAATTAGGTTGCATATAGGTGTGAATCGAGATTGTCGCAATTTTATTCTGGTCAATTGTGCAGCCCTATATATATGTATATATACTGGTAGATATATTCAGAGAGAGAGAGAGAGAGAGAGAGAGAGAGAAAGAGAGAGAGATAGATAGATGAGAAGATAGGAGGATAGAGAGGAGAGGGGAGATAGGAAGGGGGAGGATGAGAGAAGAGCTGGTGTGTGTATAGTACACTATTTCAAATGAAACACTGGATATACTTACTATGGATAAATATAACATAAGAAGAAAAACATGGATATCATAAAAAGAGATGCAAAATGCAAAATTCAGTATAATAATGTTCATCCATTCCCCACTCCAACACTAGTGTCTAGTCACATCCAAACCTCCACTCCAACACTAGTGTCTTATAGTCAAATCCAAACGTCCACTCCAACACTAGTGTCTTCTAGTCACATCCAAACCTCCTCTTCAACACGATAGTGCCTTCTAGTCACAATATCTTTTGCCCTCTATAAAGACTGACCTGTCAGAGTCAGATGAAGACACGCCCACTTTGGAGGCTCTCCTCCTCTTCTTCTTCTTCTTCTTCATCTTCTTTTCCTCATCTGAGTCCACTAGGTCCACAAATACACACAGTTTATATACTTTATTTGATTCCACTTTACAAGTCAAGTTACATTAGGAATCAAATCTTCTGAACAATCCAGTAGATTAAAGCAGTTCAGCAATCTATCATGAGTTTACAGATTCGTATTTCGTTCCGCCTAGCTCCACTCACGAAATTCATCTGCCGAGAGTCAGGTTAACAGCAAACATCGTCTCTTTCAAATTAACATGCCTCCTATAATTGCTGATATGGAACAGTACTTCACTAGCTGCTTGGCCTTAGTTTTATATAGTCCCCCAATGCAAAGTCCATGGACCGCCAACCTATGTATATGTGAGCTGGCATTTGTATCCACTGTATCCACTTTGTATCTACTGTTTTTAGAATTGATGTGTTAGTTAGTATAATTTGTATTTTAGTATATTAGTATATTCTTTATCTTCTACTGTCCTTATTGCTTAGTTGTGTTTTTATATTATATACTTTAATTACTTTTTCTGCTGTTAATGAATGTGTGTGTGTGTTGTCTGTATGCTACTGAGACCTTGAATTTCCCCTGGGGATCAATAAAGTATCTATCTATCTATCTCTATCCTACAGTAGGTTCTCAATGGCAGAAATCAAAGGCTGATATTTTAGAGCTTTTGTACAGTATGAGTCCTCCATAAATAGATCAAAAGCACATGACACTAAATATTTTAACTTTTAGCATTCTGAGAAATGGAGATAATGTTCGGTGTGTTTGCAATTCCAGAGAAGATGTTTGCAGGTGAATTAAACCATTCAGAGTGGACAGTGGTGTGTTTATAGATCTGCTCTTGCTCTGTGTGTGAGATCTGAGCAGCTATGAGGTCCACAAGTCCGTCATGTCTGGCGATATACAGCCCTTTAAGAGAGCTACAGCTGTTCATGATGTGGGCTACTGACTCCAGATGTTGGGGGGGTTCATGCAGCATGCAGAGGGGTGAATGGTCGGAGGGAACACACACACACACACACACTGAAATAGAAGTTGATACAGTGTTCTGTATATATCTAGTCCTAGAGCACAGTGGAGAGCAGTCTGTGATTTCAATCCAAATACACTTTTGTTAACTGTCTAATTACTGCTTGTGATCCTCTAGCTGTCTATTCTGTGTGTGCACTCAAAAATTGACTCAAAAACTGGAACAGTGTTTGTCTACTGTAGATTCGGACCTTTACATTCACTATTCCAGCCAATCAACACGCTTCTTCAGGAGCATGGAAGGGAGGAAAGTTAAATGATCCACCATTGACCAGAGATCAACAACCTTTGCAAAGACAGATTCCAAAATGTAAAACGGCAAAACTGTAAGGTTGTGTAGTAAGTAAGGTAATATAATCAAAGTAAATGTACACTTACAAGATATGGATGTCTGGAGTTCCTTTTCCTTCTGACTGAGTTTGACTTTAGAAGAAGGTCCTGCTTGATCTTCCTCTTCCTCCCTCTCGTTATTCATGTTTTTCTTTCTCTCTGTATCTTTCTCTTAGCTCCTACCATCAGTCTGTGGTACACCTTTATGGAATGCAACAGACCCTGAAAGTGATAAGAGAAAACAACACAAGTAAGATTCATTAAAGAATCAAACAAAATCAAATTAATATCTGATGTGCTACATTTTAGATTATGGCCTACTATTCATGTTCATTCATATTGTACTAATGTTGAACTTTTCAATCAGTAAACGTCATACACAAACATAAACATGAACATGCTCAAAACTATTTGACAAGCCATTACAAACAGACAAGGCATTTGGACATAACATGCCAATATGAGTTTTCAAGCCATTCACCTCTATACCGTAGTATGGCTAGCTGACACTATGATCACTACTGGTCACCTAGCCTACTGTGTAGCCTACCTTATTGACATCAGCATTTCTGATTAGTTCTATATTTGATGTAGAATTCTGTGTAGGCACACAGACACAAACAACACATCAAGCCCATAAGGACACAGCATAAACATTTTATATAATAAAAAAGTAATTATTATGGGTATTATCATTGTTCTTTCTCTCTTATTTTTTCAATGATTTGTTCATACATCGGCTCATGTGGCCAGGATAATGTGTTGTGCTACAAGTTTTTGACATGTAAATATGTCATGTAGGCTATTTGTTCGTGCCCAGTTCATATCAGAAAGTTACAAATCTGCAGCAATCAGAAGAAATGTCATCAATCGTGAAACGTCATCAACGCAGCAAATTAACATGCATACATACTGTATGGTTAACATGGAAAGCAGTTGATGTAACACCCTTATTTGTCTTTATGCGGACGCTGATGAGTGTATGTGGCTCCAATCATTGCAGTGACCACAGCACCGTTAACGTTGACAGATCTCCGGCAACTCTGTACAAACGTCTTTTGTGATAAATGTAACCGAGGTCGTAATTTGTCCGCCGCTGACAGTCCTTGAAGCCGCCACCTCAACACACACTGGCATGGGAGTCGAACGCTCTAAACACTGAGTTAAAAGCAATTTCCCTTGCAGGCATATAGTGACATATAAGACATAACACAACATATAAGACAGGACAAAAGAAAGAACAGGACAGACAGGAGTATAAGGGGGGCAGAGGACAGCGCAGACGCCTGTCAGAGGGCAGCCATTCAAAAACTCTATGTAGAACAGGCCTGTGACCTTGGACAGAACCCGATAGCATCCGCGATCGATTGGTCCACTCCGACATGCCCACCCCACCTCCTACCACTTGGCTATCCTGTCCACCACAAGGTTTCTACAAATGAGGAAATTGTGCACAATGCTCAAATTCGTCCAATACGTCCAAAGCTGCAGGAGGAGCTGTGTCGTGAAAAAAAGATTATTAAAAGCAAATATATCGGTGCAATGTATATGATTTCCAGCCTTCTTATTTGCTAGGCCTATTGTGGAACTATTTATTCAGACGCCTCACAACCGCGTATAAACTTCCGCTCAATATTTGAACCTGAAGCATAGACGGTGGCGCAGTAATATCAACGTGCAATGAGTCTTCCAACAGAAATCAATGGGATGTTACAAAATGCCAAATAAAACACGACAGAAACTGTATTTCGCTATGCTACTTGTTTTGGAACATCAACTAACACCACTAACCACTCGATGAGTTGCACAGTTTTGAAAACTAACGTTAAGGGTTGTTTTAGGACATGTTTGAGTAGCCTACTACAGTATGCCTGTTGGCAGCCACCCTGAGCAGTCAAAGGCGATTCAAAACGAGTCAGAAAGGTCGAGACAGGACCAATCGTCAAAATGTCGGTGTCCACCACTCTAGTTCATCCAAAACAAACCAGAAAAGGGACTCAAAGTGCTAAATACCGGAATTTTCCTTTAAAGCAGACCCACGGGGGCAGTGGGGAGTTACTTTCAGTTTCAGTTTTGATGCCCCTATGGGTCTGCTTTAAGCTGCCTGTCCATAACTTGGCCTACGTTGTCCCAAATTGTCTCATTCTTTTCCCGATGGGCTGCATGTGGTGAGCTTATACAACAGGGCTATGGGTCAATTTACACTGAACTTGTAAATTGAACTTACACTGAACACTTTAAGATTAGGGGTGTGAGGATTTACACGAGCAACTAGCATGCTACTGTAGCTCAATTCAACTTTGTTACATAAACAAGTCATTATTATGACTGCCGCGCAGCGAAGCTTCCAGATTTTTTAATTATTTTTTTTCAGTAATATTCTGTATTCTGTAGCAAGACACTGAAAGACTCGGGTGCATGAAACTTGTTGGGCATGTAGCCCAAAAATGAAAAAGCAAAAATGAGGCATTGCAATCGCAGATATCTTTCGCTGACAGGTTCAAAACTGCACGGAATTTGAAGTGTAGTCATTATGACACCCTCTGAATGCATGCCAAGTTTCGTGGAGTTCCGTTCATGGAGGACCATACAATAAATAAATACATGTGTACATTTAGTGACTGTAGCCTACACTATGCATGCACATACACACACTCATGAACACACACACACACACAGATAGCTTACACGCACAGTAGGCATGTGGGCATATACAGTATACACACGCACGCACGCACACAGCACACGCTCACACACACATATAAACACCCACACGCACACAGACAAACAAACACACACATAAAAACACACACAGGCAAGCAGGCAAACACGCGCACACACACGTGGACATTTACATAATTGCATGCATGTGTAGGCTATTTTTTCGTGCACTGTCTGTTTATCACAAAGTGCAAAATCTGCAAGTGTGCAAGTGTCAAACCGTGAAACGTCATCAACGCAGCAAACATGGTTGGTTTACATAGAAGGCAGTTGATATGTAACACCCTTATTTGGCTTTACACGGAAGCTGATGAGCGTAGGCTGTAGAGCATCACAGTCCCACCCCTCCTCCGAGAGAGCTTACTCAGAGAATAGGCGTGTTCGACTTGAGGCAGATCTGTGCAGATCTGACTTGATGCATACTGGGATGGACGCAATGCTTGCTGGTTAAAAATTCTGTCCGACTTCTGTCAGCCGGGGAGGGACTTACCACCGTGACACCATGTCACATGACCTTAAAATATCGCGGGAGTCTTAGCCTGCAGACAGATCTTGCAGTTGCCCTCCACGAGCTGCACGAGCTAAAACACGCCCTCATGACGTCAGTTCAAAGCGGTTCAAAGACGTGATGGGGCCATTTGGGAGGAATGTCCTCATGACGATTTTGACGGGAGTCTCATGGTGCTTCCTTATGTTGGAATATGCGAAAATAAGCAGAAATCAAAGGGATACCTTCTTATACGTGATTTCTGCAACAATGGTAGGCTAGCCTACTGAAAACGGTTGGATATTCTGTTATTTCCTGCTGTTGGTTAAACAGATAGACACACATATAGGGAAAACACTTGATATTGAATTTATGTGCTACAATGCAGGCCTGTTAACTGTAACTACATCATAAGAATTTATTTCGTCAGTCATCATGCTCATTTTAATGAGTAAGAATGATAGTTCTGCTGTGTGTTTATTGCAAACAAAATTCTGCGATATCTCCCGCGAGTCACGTCAGGCAGACTGTAGCCTGTCTGTCCGGGATGAGCTGCCCTCTGTTGTAGCTCCTCCCAGCTAGCCTCTGAAGATCACGTTTACGTAGAAAGCCAGACCAAGTCAGATCTGCCTCAAGTCGAACACGCCTATTGTCTAATAAGGGGAGAACCGCCACTCTCGGGAAACCTCCGGTTTCTGAACTGGTTGCAATTCCTGTTCTGGTTCCACATGAGGGCGCTCACGAATAAGTGCAGAATGAATAGAGGTCTATGGAGCTGTACCCCTCAAATCCACTTTTCTCGGGATATAATTTTTTGCCCAGAAATGTGAATGTTGCATGCGAAAGAGGGGGCAGAGAAAATACACACCGCTGAGTATTTTTTGAGTCACTTATTTGTTCTAAAAAGCCATTCAAATGCGTCAATGACGTCATTCATTAGCAGAAAGCTAGTGTGTTGTGGGCAACAAATCACCCAACCTGTAAGAAATCGAAAAGGACGTAAGTACTCGCTCATTCAACTTTTGACCTATAATCCATATTGATCTTGCAGAAACCACAATCCAATCTTTGATTTTTCAACGACAACCAGGTGAAAGAGACACATTTAGCCGTCTAGCAGACCCCCATTGTTTTTGCACTTATTCATAATCGCCCCTAGCGGAACTGCAGCAGATTGCAGGTACAAATAGAGTTAATAGGGAGTGATCCGGCTCTCCGTAATTGGGCTCTGGCTTACTGTAGTTTCCGGAAGTAAATTTCCCATTTATTTCTCTCATTGACGTTTTGGAAAAATCCGTATCTAAAGAGTTTTACAGCATGTCTTAGGCTAACAAGCTACGGCGTAACTCATAAGCATACAACATGTCATTTCGAGTGAAAAAACTAAGAGAAAGTCCAAAAAAAGTCAAAGGTACAAGACTGTGTACATATTTTCATTTCTGAGCGAAATGCCATCTTTGTCAATAAATATAGCTGAGAAAGTTTCAAGCTATGATCATAACGGCCTTTCCACCAATCAGAGGCATCACTGTGGGATTGTGGGATTGTTCAGGATTGTGGGTAATGAAGTATCCAAGACATCGCAATTAAAAGGCATTTATCTCAAAACAAGGTTAGTGCCCCTTAAATTTTCGCCCTCTGAGCATATACAATCGCTTAGTACAGCCGTAGCTGGTTTTAAGTCTACCATGCGGTTACGTTTTTATGGCTTATACCCCAATTGTATTGAATTCTTACTTCCGGAATCGGCTGTGGGCGGGACTGTGATGCTCTATATGTCCGCAGCATCGCTAATGTTGACAGATCTCCGGCAACTTGTTTGCAAGCGATTCAACATGTCGAAGCCGTAGACAACATAACAGGGATCGATAAGCACGTTGCCAGTGGTCTGAAGTTTGCCCTATCTGCAGTTACTTTTACCCGGAAATAGCGTTTTTTGTAGGCTACTAACACAGCACAACAATCCCGCCTAAACAAACTTTTTTGTTTGCCCATCTGATGTTGTTTGTAGGCCTAAGCTATCTCCGCAGATAGGCTATCTTACTGGTCTGTAGGGAGACCGGGGGAATCTCACGGTACCGATCCACTTGCACAACACTTCATTTTGTCGTGTCGCATTCCACTCTAGTCCTAAGGGTGCATCATGAGCCTCCCGTCATAATCGTCATGAGGACATTCCTCCCAAATGGCCCTATCACGTCTTTGAACTGACGTCATGAGGGCGTGTTTCAGCTCGTGCAGCTCGTGGAAGGCAACTGCAAGATCTGTCTGCAGGCTAAGACTCCCGCGATATTTTAAGGCCATGTGACATGGTGTCACGGTGGTAAGTCCCTCCCCGGCTGACAGAAGTCGGACAGAATTTCTAACCAGTAAGCATTGCGTCCATCCCAGTATGCATTGTGTTCAACCCAGCATGCATCACATCAAGTCAGATCTGCCGCAAGTCGAACTCGCCTAATGTTTTAACGATCTCTTCCACGACCACCTAGTAGTCCATAAAACAAACAAAACTAGGATTTGGATGAATATATTGACTGTTGGTGTTTCTGGTAAGGATTTGAGATTGCATTGAGTAGTTTAAATAAAACAAGATTTCCAAATGGCTTGCATAGTTTGTTTAGGCTATTAATGTGTTGTATACTGTTAAGTACATGCCTAAAATTGTGGTCCATTTGTGGAAAAAACACTTAAGATAATGTTAAAACGAACTGAGTATGAGCTGGTAACTGACATTTTAAACAAAACGCCCACACACTGAACGCGGGGAGGCAGCGACATCTATGCGACATGACAAAATGAAGTGTCGTGCAAGTGACTCGGTACCGTAGTCACTTGCACGACACTTCATTTTGTCGCGGCCGCATTCCATTCTAGTCCTATGGGTGACGCCAAGTTTACTTTAACGTGCCATAAAGCATTCGGGGAAGGCAGCGCTGCATTTGAAAATATGTCGCTGGCGAAAAAGCTGGGCTTAAGCCAGAGAATGTCTAATAAAGGGGAGAACCTTCACTCTCGAACTCTTCGGTGTGGTACTGCATCTAGGGGCTTACTGCTTTGCGAGTCCAGAATGAATGGAGGTCTATGGAGCTGTACCCCTCAAAATCTACTTTTCTCGATATAATTTTTTTCAAGTAATTTGAATATTGTATTGAAAAGGGGAGACAAAGACAATACACTTGGTTGAGTATTATATTTTTTAAAGTCACTTAATTGTTCTAAAAAAGCCTTTCAAACGTGTCAATGACGTCATTCATTAGCATGATCATAGCATAGCATAGCATCAATGCTAGCGAGTTATTGGCAACAACGACCCAACCTGTAAGAAAACGAAAGGACATGACTCCCGGATTATTTCACTTTTGATTGATAATCCATATCCATTTTGCGAAAAATAAAATAAAAATCTGAGGGTTTCAGTTGTTAAATAGGTGAAAACAATAAATGTAGCCATGTAGCTCCATAGGACCCCATGTATTTTGGACTCGCCCGCGATCGCCATCTAGATGAACTCTGGTGAACTGCAGCCAAATTCGGTTAGTATGGGATTAATTGAGAGTGGGGAGGCTCTCCGTAGACGGGCTCTGGCGAAGCCCATCTTTATTTAAATGAATCCGTTGAACGCGAGGCGACTCTCCAATGAAAGGACGAGGTTGTAGGTCCTTTGTTCTACCACAACGGTGCATGTGAAACTTTGGTTCCGCTTACAAGACAAATAATGTTTTAACGATCTCTTCCACGACCACCTAGTAGTCCATAAAACAAACGAAACTAGGATTTGGATGAATATATTGACTGTTGGTGTTTCTGGTAAGGATTTGAGATTGCATTGAGTAGTTTAAATAAAACAAGATTTCCAAATGGCTTGCATAGTTTGTTTAGGCTATTAATGTGTTGTATACTGTTAAGTAGCCTGCCTAAAATTGTGGTCCATTTGTGGAAAAACACTTAAGATACGTTAAAACGAACTGAGTATGAGCTGGTAATTGACATTTTAAACAAAACGCCCACACACGACTGAACGTGGGGAGGCAGCGCGACATCTATGCGACACGACAAAATGAAGTGTCGTGCAAGTGGATCGGTACCGTCACAAGCTGACTCTACTCCGCGCGTGGAGAGAATGCCATTGGCTACATTATGTTGGCGACAGGAAACTGTTGCTCGTATGGCTCTTTAGAACAAAGTGTTTCGGATTTGATGGACAGAGCGTTGGCTCTACGTGGGCTTCATGCCAATGCAACTTAAAGAATGTGCATTGTAATTAATCGCTTTGGATAAAACAGTCAAGGCTAAATGAAGAGACGGAGAGTTAACATATCCTACCTGTTCGGGACCGTGTCCGCGTTGAGCTGCAGAAAAACTTTCGTTCTCAGTGTGTAGGCTACAATCAGCTCTGGCTACAATGGGTAGGCTAGAGTTCGCCCCCTGCTGTTCAAATAATAGAAACGAGATGTAGGCTACTTGGAATCATGCATTCTACAATCTGCTTTTCATATATCACGTCTGGATTCTGGAGATTAGAAATGTGACATAATTTAAACTATTAATTAAAGATGGCGCTGCCCTCTCTTCTGTTCTCCTAATAGACTATGCGACCTGAGCTCCCATAGAGATTAATGTCATAGTCCATACTTAAAACCAACTCATGTCTGTTAGTCAGTACTCACTGTCACACAGTAGCCTATAAGATGTGTATACACATTGCATCCTATTTTCTGGCAATGCAATGTCTCTTCAGTAAATTAGCCAAGAAAAAACACAGTACTATATAACATGTCCACACAGGATAGTGTAAAACAGACACAACAGAGCTGCCAAAATGTGCATTTGCAAATAGCCTGCCTTTCTAAAGATGCGCGCATGCCCACACACACACATACACACACTGAAATAAAAGTTGATTCAGTGTTCTGTATATATCTAGTCCTAGAACACAGTGGAGGGCAGTCTGTGATTTCAATCCAAATACACTTTTGTCAACTGTAGCCAATTGCTGCTTGTGATCCTCTAGCTGTCTATTCTGTGTGTGCACTCAAAAATGATGGTCCGAGTTCTGAAATGGGAAACCAACCAACTGGAACAGTTTGTTTTTTATCTACTGTAGACCTTGATATTCATTATTCTAGTCAGCCAATCAATACACTTCTTCAGGAACATTTAAGGGAGGGAAGTTAACTGATCCATTATTGACCAGAGATCAACAACCTTTGGAAAGTAAGGTACCAAAACATTAAACTGCAAAACTGTAAGGCTGTGTAGTAAGTAATATCATATAATCAAAGTAAATGTACACTTACGAGATATGGATGTCTGGAATTCCTTTTCCTTCTGAGTGAGTTTGACTTGAGAAGAAGGTCCTGCTTGATCTTCCTCTTCCTCCTCCTCCTCTTCCTCCTCCCATCCCTCCCTCTGATATCCCCTTTCCATCTCCTTGTGCTTATGTTTTTCTTCTTCTCTGTATCTTAAGCTCCTACCATCATCTTCCTTCATGGAATGCAACAGACCCTGAAAGTGACAAGAGAAAACAACACAATCAAGATTCATTACAGCAAGAACACAAACAAAGTCCAATTAATATCTGATGGTAGTGCAACATTTTAGATTATGGCCCACTATTCATGTTGTATGTTCTACTAATGTTGAACTTTTCAATCACTAAACATCAAACACAATCATAAACATGCTCACAAATATTTGACAGGCCATTACAAACAGACAAGGCATTTAGACATAACTACAGAGGTGATGGTTTGAAAACTCATGATGATCATTACTGATCACCTAGCCTACTGTGTTGCCCTATAATTGATGTAAAATTCTTTGTAGGCACAGACACAAACAACACATCAAGCATAAGGACGGTTACAAGTCCGAAGCCCTAACCAGTAGGCCACGGCTGCCCCAAGGAAATGTTTGACATTTAAATATGTCATGCATATTTGTAGGCTATTGTGTCCAGTTTATATCAGAACGTGACAAATCTGCAAGCGGCCATATCTGTCGAAGAAAAACATCAATGCAGTTAACATGCAGCAGTGCATACAGAAAGTATTTACAGCGCTTCACTTTTTCCACATTTTGTTATGTTACAGCCTTATTCCAAAATGGATCAAATTTATTTTTTCCCTCAAAATTCTACCACAAAACAAGCATGAAGTCGAAGGAATTGTTTTGAGGCACAGATCTGGGGAAAAGGTACAGGGCAAAGGTACCAGAAAGACTCTCAGACCATGAGAGACAAAATTATCTGGTCTGATGAGACAAAGATCAAACTCTTTGGCGTGGCATTATGTTTGAAGGACACCAGGTACCGCTCATCACCTGGCCAATACCATCCCTATAGTGAAGCATTTTGGTGGCAGCATCAGGAACTGGTTGACTAGTCAGAATTGAGGGAAAGATGAATGTACATCGAGAGGTTCTGTAAAGAGGAATGGGCAAAACTGGCCAAAGATAGGTGTGCCAAGCTTATGTCTTCATATTCCAAAAGACTTGAGGCTGTAATTGCTGCCAAAGATGCCACAACAAAGTACTGAGCAAAGGCTGTGAATACTTATGTAGCCTACATATTATATTTTCGTTCTTTATTCTAAGAAATTTGCAAACATTTAAACAAACTTTTCATTGTCATTATGGGTTTTTGTGAATTTTGAGGTGGAAAAATAGATTAAATCCATTTTGAAATAAGGCTGTAACATAACGAAATGTGGAAAAAATGAAGCGCTGTGAATACTTTCTGTATGTACTGTATGGTTAACATGGAAGTCAGTTGACATGTAAGACCCGTTTCACACCGGGTGCGTGGCGTGAACGTGGAGTGTCTGTTGCGTGGCAGATGTGTGGCATTTATGTCTTTGCACACCAGAAGCGTGTCTGACGCTGAAGAAGAAAATGCTACTAAAAATGCCGCTGGTCCGTAGAGTGCACTCACAATGGGAGCTCGTCTGTCATGCCTTATATGCTGCAAATTATATAACAAATGTGTTTGTTATATAGGCTAGCCGATTGTCAAAATAGGGAAATTAAACTGCGTGCCTATACATTTTCAACTCATATAGCCTACACAAACAACAAACAATCTTAAATCGACATTCAAGAAAACAAAATGCCAACATTTTTCTCAAACACTGGCACATTGACCACATATTCAATCTATAACAGAAACAACTGAAGTGACATCTCTGGAGTAAATTCGACTGTGCACTATACAGTGTTGTACATCGAATAATAAACATACAGGTCTTCAGATATACTCACAGTTATGCGCTGTTGGGTCAGTCTGAAGCAATCAGTCTCGAGATCTGTTGGAGACCTTGAGGAACTTTAAGTTTTGCATGCAAACAAAAAGGGATGTTGATAAAGCAATGTTTAAACACCTAAAAAAGGATAATATTACAGGAAAGATTCTGGAATCCTTTCAAATCCAATTAAACTTTTACATATTGAAAGACAGCAAACCACACACAGACAATACATCCTATCTCTCTCTCTCTCTCTCTCTCTCACACATACATACACACACACACAGACACACACAGTGCGATTCAGTCATGCAACTGATATAGGGAACTACTATTGCCAAACTTACAGAGCTACAGACCCATCATATGTAATTAAGCAGTGGGGGTTGGTGGTCTGGTGTTTGCTAAACTGCACCTTATTCTGGAGCTGGTGGTTCCTGTCGTCTGCACTTCTTTAAGAAGCTTTGCCTCTCTGAGAATGCTTTCCTGTTAAACACACTCGCACACAGTATTCACATGTGTACACACACACACACACACACACACACACACACACCCACAACCACAATTGTCACTTGAAACTAGGACATATCCTGCTCTAACACACTTGTATATTCAGAAATGATGACCGTTGGTGTGGTGCTGTACATCACCTGCTGTAACACACACACACACACACACACAAATATGGTTATGGTTATGGTTGTGGGTTTTGGCAGACACCTTTGTCCAAAGCAACACTCAAATACAAAAACAATATAATATTTAAAATTTAACAGAGAACAGATTAGAATGTTGGTCAAACTATAATAAGGAGAATAGCAATAATAAACAACAATGTCAATTTAATCAATAGCCTAATAAAATAAGCAATAAAAATGGGGGAAAAAAGCAATAATAAACAATAATGTCCATTCAATCAATAATATAAAAACAATAACATGGTAAGACTACATTAAGGAGAATATCAATAATAAAAAATAATGTAAAATTTATCAACAGCCTAATGACCACAATTGTCACTTGAAACTAGGACATCCAGCTCTAACAGACGTGTATATTCAGAAATGACTGATGGTTCTGTATTTTTGCTTGTTAGTAAATGGAATCATATTAGCCAGAACTACAATACCCACATTGCCACTAAAACTCCCGTCAGGCTTTTCACTTCCTGGTTACCCTGCAACTGTTGTTAACAGTTCAACATACTTGTATTTGGAGAAGTAGGAATGTGAATTGTAGTCCTAAAGTAAGTACACTCTTTACAGTACTGTTTTCTTTCAAAAGGTATAGATGGTAAACATATCGCGAATTATACTTAGATGAATGGGACGTTAGCCTATCTAATCCATTCTCATTTGTTGACACCTGTAGCCAACTTTGTTTACACATCTAACTGTCAAGCTGTACGTATGCAATCGTGTTGAGCTGCTGATGCATCTAACGAATGTTGTACACGACAGCAAGTAAATATAACCATACGTTTCATAACACATCTTTGAACTTATTAAAACGGGGTTGCTGTTTGACTGTAATTTAATGCTAGCTAGCTAGGACATGAACCTGTGGTCATTAACTTATTCAGCATTAAATAGAAGCATATAAAGCAAGCATACAGGTTTTGATCTCTGTGTAGTCCTACTAAAGAAGCAATAGATGTATTTTTCTTTAGTTGAATTGGTCTTTTTCATGGAAGGGTCACATTTCAGCTCAGTTAGATAACGTTAGTTAGCTGTGCTAACTAACTAACGCCACACATGATACTTAGTAGCTTACTTACAGATGTAATATGCAGAACCTGTGGAATAATGCATAAACTTCTGTGCAGAAAATACTGCAAAAGTAGGTTGCAAAGCTAAAACCTGCCTTCAAAGTTAGTATGACAGCTATTTATTTACAGGTTTACATTAGATAATATGTGGTGTCCCAATTCATTTTCACACGTACATATTCCATTACAAAAACAAAAGGTAATCTCAACACATCTAACATAAATTCCTTACTCCTGCCTAACTGCAAAACAAGAACAAACACATACAGTAGGCTACATCACAACACATGGAGATAGTCACAGCAGAGCCCAACATTATGGAGACGTCAGAGACAGGAATGATACTGGATCTTAACTTCACTTTGTTTAGTGCAGTGGAGGGGACAAAACTTAAAAATGGGCCCTAACATTCTAACTTAATTCTAACATGTAGACGAATGTACACGCTGTAGGTCTAGACTATGACTTGAGTAATCTAGGTTGACGATGTTCTGCAGACAGTGCATGCTGTACTGTACTGTGCTGTGAAGGAGTGCCTTCACGGACCTTGGTACAGCCTTTAGTTGTTATGGCAGGCGCTTTTGTCCAAAGCGACTTACAGAATATGAACATTTGAGTAGTGAAAATTAACAGTAAACATTTTAGCCTAAATTAAGCAAATTAGTTATAATAACAGTAATATCAATGCAATTTAGTGTGTGTTGCTGGTCTCTTGAGCCATATTGTGCATTGCTGGTGTTGTATCATGCGTCATGTTGTATGGTATCAGTTTGGATTGGTTGTTGATTGGCTACTGTGGGAAGCAAACAACCAATATCACAAGGGATCATCTTTCCTGTGTATAACTGTAATATCAAAAGAAAAAAAAGAGAGAGAAAAATGTCTCCAGACCCAGGCAGCTCGATGGTGTTTTATACCTCACTGTGTGTTCACTGTGTGCTGAGTGTGTTTCACTAATTCACGGATTGGGATAAATGCAGAGACCAAATTTCCCTCACGGGATCAAAAGAGTATACTTATACTTATGCCCCCAATGTCGTCTTCTAGGCAGCGCTGTCACCGTCAAACTTAAAGGCACCTTATCCTTAACCTAACCCTAACCCTAACCTTAACCCATGCCTAACCATAGCGCCTTCCAGGCAGCGCTGCCTTGAAGACAACGTTGGGGACATAAAACACCAAGAAACACCCAGGCACTCCTTAGATTGAAATGTCTTTATGGAGCAGAAACTGAATGACATTGTTTAATGTGCACCGGCACACGCAGCTACTGGAGAGAGGACGATGGAGGACTTCAGACGGACGTTCGTGCGCCTGTGCAAGGAGAGTGGCATGGAGCCCCAGGAGTCTGTGCTGACCCAGCTGCACGAGGCCTGCGGCGTGGCGTCCGGCACGGGCACCTCCACCAGGCTGGACCTGAGTGGGCACAGCCTCTCCGCCGACACCTGTGCCGTCCTGGGCCGGGCGCTGAGCAACGACACGGCCCTCACGGAGGTGGTGCTCAGTGACTGCATGCTCAGCGAGGAGGGTAAGTAGAGGGGAGAAGCGGGGGGGGGGGTGGGGGGCATATTTGACACTGTTGGATTACACTTCAACTGTAGCCTACTCTTATTCTGACTAGAGAGCATATTTGACACTGTTGGATTACACTTCAACTGTAGCCTACTCTTATTTTGACTAGAGAGCATATTTGACACTGTTAGATTACACTTGCAACTGTAGCCTACTCTTATTCTACTCTCTGAGAGATTACTTGATGTAAAGTGGCACAAACTTCATGTTTTTTTTTTGTAATGTAATATAGCAGTATGTAAGTATTGAACTGGCGGAAAATGTCACCCATCTTAGATTTCAAAAAGAATTTCACACAATGAATCAGTACAAAATGTAGGGAAGTGAACAAACAGCATCAGATAACTTTGCAGACTTTCTTGAGCCACCCTCAAGTATGGAATAGCTTAAATCTTAGCATATTTTTGAGGGACGTATCTTATTTTAGTATTTCAGTTAGTATCAGACAGAATAGGGTGAGATTTATACCAACGGCCTAGATATGTTCTGTTGCAGCTGTTCTTTAATGCTAATGTCTGTTATGTTTTGATATTCTGTTATCCAGTCTCTTCTGTCATGCGTATATCTGTTATGTTCTCCTATTCTGTTCTGCAGTCTGTTCTCTTATGTTATGTTCTATTATTCTGTTATGTTCTGTTATTCTGTTCTGCAGTCTGTTCTCTTCTGTTTACGGTTCCTCCTCCTGTCATTTTCAGGTGCCAAGCTCCTGATTAGCGGCCTGTGCTGCAACGCCACAATCAGGCTCCTTGATCTGAAGGTGAGGCAGAAAACCCAGTTACTCTCTGAAGAAGATTGTGAGCATAGCATAACCTAAGGCCATGTCCTCACTCTACATTGTGCCGTTGTGTTAATTATGCCTTTATTTATTTATTTATTTATTTATTTGTTTGTTTGTTGTTTTTCCTAGGGAAACAACCTGAGAGGCTCTGGGGCCGAGGCACTGGGCAAGCTGCTGGTCCGGAACAAGACGATCCGCAGGTGAGGCGTAGGAAGTTGGCGTGTACTGCTGCGGAACTTTCTCCTGGCCTGGCCAGCTGACTCGGTCAGTCCCTGCCCTGGCAGGGAGAGACGCCAGCGCTGGCCAGCGTGGTGTGAATGTAACTGAGCCTTCACTTCCACTTCCGACACTATTTCAGTAGTCTGGCAATCGACTCTGAAATCGAATCGCCTGACTGGAGATGTGCCCGTTCTTTAAACACACACACACACACACACACACACACACACACACACACACACACACACACATACACCCACACACCCACACACACACTAACACACATACACATTTACTCACTCACTCATTCGCTGACTCTCTCTCTCACACACACACACACACACACACACACACACACACACACACACACACACTCACACATACACACAGACACACACACACAAATGCTGTGTTGCTGTGCACTCAGGCTGGTCCTGGAGTGGAATGCCCTGGGCATGTGGGACGAAGGCTTCTCCATATTCTGTGAGGGCTTGGCCACCAACTGCCACCTGACACAGCTGGACCTGCGCAATAACCAGATCAACCACCAGGGGGCGGCCGAGCTCGCCATGGTGCTCAAGAGGAACAGTGTCCTGCAGGAGCTTGGTAGGCACACAGGCACTCATTGAGTTTTTCCTCATGGATCTTATCACTGAAAAAAACACAGAGAACAACACAGAAAAGTCATGTTTTGGGAAAATAAAATAATGTTTACTTTAATATTTTTATGACGCAGTGTGTGTGTGTGTGTTTTAATTGCATTGCATGTCTTGCATGCAATGCATTGTTGTGATAGTGATGGCATTGATGTTTTTGGATGTAGATAGATAGATAGATAGATAGATAGATAGATACTTTATTGATCCCCAAAGGGAAATTCAAGATGTGTTTATGTATTTGTGCTGTATTGCTTTGTAAGATCATATGGTCTCGGGGGTTCTTGCGTGCAGCACATGGTTTCCCTTTATCTTCTGCCTTTGTATTCATTTCATTTCCACCTTACCCACTGAATAGACCTGCGGTGGAACAACATTGGCCTGCTGGGAGGCCGGGCTCTTCTGGAGGGTCTGCAGCAGAACCGGACTCTTTTCCGCCTGGAGATGGCTGGGAACAATGTGCCTAGTGACACAATCAAAGCCTTGGGTGAGCCTGTGCAGTCAATTCACCACGGCTGGCCATTACACATCATAATGGAGGGCCGTCTACATGTTGTAAAGGGCTAGTGTGATGTTGTGTTGCTGTGTTTTGGAGCAGTGAACAAGCAAATTAACAAACAACCACTGTAATTGTATCCAGTATGAATTTTTGAAATCCTAAATGATATAATACAGTTTGTGTTCATTTAGTTGTAATTGTCTAGGGTTGTAGTAAAGGCCCGCTGGTCGCTTCACTGCAACAAACAGCTTATTGATTATCTTTTTTCTTCTTATGATGCACTAGCTTTTACCAGCTTGGTTGTGTACGGTCAGGTACTGTTATGCTTATGTAAACTGAAGATCTGCTGTCCTGTTTTTGACCATGACAATTGGCCCCTTTAGATCAGGCCATCAATCACAACGCTGACCGGCTCAACACGCTCAGGGAGAGCCGCAGCAAAACCACAGTGCTCAGCAAGGAGATCCAGATCCTGAAGGGGGAAAAGAACCGGCAGGTGAGAGGCATGCTGGGAAATGTAGTCTTTAAGCGATATAGTGACTTCCTATCAGAGTGCCAAGTGAACCCGCTGTTGTCTGTCTGCAGTATATGAGTCTGATGGAAACCATTGACAAGCAGAGGGATGAGATGGGCCGAAGCAGCAGGTTCGTGTGCAACCACTGAGAGCGATAATGGTGCATCATGGGATAGCTGATGAAGAATATTAGGTGTTCTTTATTTGTCCACAAATATAGAAAAGTTATATAGAAGGGCAGCCATACAACTCCACTAATACACCACTAAACTTATATGCTGATTTGTTTTAAACATATTAGAAAATATACTAAGCTATTAAATATATTATAGATAAAAAATTAAAAGGGGAAAAAGGGATTTTTATGTGCAAACTCACTCTGCATCTGTGTGTCTCTTGGTTGTAGGAACACAACGTTGCGTGTCGGGCAGCTACAGGAGGCTCTGAATGAGAAGAAGTCTGCCGTTAACTCGCTCACAGCAAAGTAAGATCACGATACAGCCAGTGCAGTGTACTGTTTACTGTTTACTTGTGCATCTTTGGGTTATGAGCTATTTATTAGCTGTGTTTATTTGTCTGTGTGTGTGTTAATGATTGTATGGGTGTCTGAATGATTGAGTGAGTAAGCAAGCTCAGAGTGTTTGTGTGTGTTAATATGTTATATATATATATATGTGTGTGTGTGTACATATGTATGTCTATGGTGCTGTATTGTATTGATATAAGTATGCATGTCAATGTGATTATTGTGCTGTATTTAGATACGAGTGTGATTATTGTGTGGTATTTAGATACGAGTGTGTGTGTGTGTGTGTGTGTGTGTGTGT
>NC_063210.1:21040462-21058250 GCF_017589495.1 Alosa alosa | reverse complement strand
CAATTAGGCCAGAGAATTAGGCTATGTCAACGTTTTGATATACTAGTGCTAACATGAAAATATTGGCTATTTAATAGTAGTTATAATTATAACTGTGACTGTTGGCCTTAAAACACCAATAAAACAAACAAACAAACAAAATTACATCTTGTTAATGCAAAGTTATGTTTATTCTTTTGCTGTTCTGCCCTCCAGCAAACATAGGCTACATACTCATTCACACACAAAATATTTCAAACAGGCACATACAAAAACATATCATACAGTAAAATTAACATGAAGAGAAATACTGTATATTTATGTATATGAACTTGGGCTAGCACAAACCAGTTTCTTTACGCTTAAATGTAACAAAAGAACAAAGAAAGGCAGGTGTTAAGGCATGGAGACAATGGAGTTCAATGTATTAAAGATAAATATAAATATAATAAATGCATTAAAATGGTCATTTCCTATACCGATGTATCTCCTGTAGTCATCACAGGATAAATAAAGGCAGGTCTCAATTAGAAGCTCTTCACAAAGCTACTGAGACCAACTTTTCAAAGTCAAAGTCAAAGTCAGCTTTATTGTCAATTTCTTCACATGTTCCAGACATACAAAGAGATCGAAATTACGTTTTTCACTATCCCACGGTGAACACTAGACATATTTACCAATTTAGGTCCACAGACAAACATAACATTCAAGCAAACAAAAAGTAAGTAAATAAGTAAATAAGAGGGCACATATAATAATGAAAAATAAGAGCAGCAAAATTTGGTTGAAATTGTGCATAGACAGTCAATAAAATACTAGTGCAAAGTCAGGCCAATAAAAGGCTTGGGTAGTTCTGTTTGACCTAAGTAAGAAAGAAAGTGGCATAGTGGTGCAAGTTATGTAAGAGCAGCAGAAGTTTTGTGTTTTCAGGGACAACAACACCAAGTTGTAAAGTGTACAAGGTGCAAGTGTGCAAGTGGAGTAGTGCAGGCGGCCATTTTGGTCCAATGTCCAGGATGTTATGTAGCTGAGGGGTGGAGGGGGAGAGGGAGGGAGAGTTCAGCATCCTTACAGCTTGTGTATGAAGCTGTTGGTGAGTCTGGTAGTCTTGGAGCTTAGGCTTCTGTACCCTCTTCCCAGAGGGCAGTAGATCAAACAGATTGTGAGCGGGTGACTTGCATCACTCACAATTTTGGTCGCCTTGCGGGTGAGGTGGGTGGTGTAAATGATTTTAGTAAAAAAAAATTTTAGTAAAAAAAAAAAAAAGACAATCCCTCAGATAACACAAGAGCTCCGCTGGTTGGTTGACTTAAATTTTCATGCCTGAGCTTGCTTGCAGTTTAAACATACTGGTTTAAAAACCTTTAGAAACATGTATTTAATTCAGACTGCAAATCATTTCGCGACCCCACCCATACTTTTGGTGACCCTCAGTTTGAGAACCACTGCACTAGGGTAGTATATTCAAGCTCCTCATCATTGCACAATTAATCTTCATTTGTGGAATCAAACAAATAAAATACAATGAAGGCACTGTATGAAGCATTTCTTCCATTTCTACATAAACAAAAACATGATGTGCATAAAGCGCAAAGGAAAGGAAAGTGCATTGAGGAAGTCTGTACAAGTTGATTACCAAGATCTCCTCCTTCAGTGTCAAAAGTCTGTGCTCCATTCGGTAATTAACTTGTATGGACTCCGTGGTGGCGGCACACTGTCAAGCTTATTGTTGACACTTTCCGAACATTCTCCTACCCACTTGACTCCACCATGCCCGCCCCGGCTTGGTTTTCGAGGCTCCTGTTGCTGTAAGCTGCTGGTGTGGAGACACTGAGGGCAAGTAGACCAAAAGTGTTTGTTAGTATATCAAAATATCTGTGCCAAGCTACTTTCAAACACAAATATAGCTTCACTTCATACATATTTCCTGATAACCTTCTGTATTGAGAAGTCTTGAATAACATAATTTAATGTTATGGCCTGTACACCTGTTCCATCTCTATGACTTACCTGATGTTTCAGGTTTAAAACTACCAGCACCACCACCAGTCCACCTATAGCAGGGATCAGCCAATAGTGATGTCTTGACTTGTCCTTGTCTGTAATAATAATAATAAGCATGCATCGATGGGTCATTAATGTGTCATTAAAAAGTATGTGATAACATTCACTGTGATAATATTTTACATTGGATAACAGTTAGATCCGGGTCAAACTATTGATTAATATCCTATTGGACAAGAGGCATTCCTTCAGTGCCGATATCCCAGGACTTCCCCACTTGGCCTCTTAAATTCTAATTATCAATCCCCATTTTGCACTATAAAAGATATCCCCACAGCTGTGGTTACCCATGACTTACAGCCAAATCAAAGCCATGGGGATATCCTTTACCATATACTGTGATAACATTTCATATTTTATATCATACCAGGAAAGACAAAGGTGGCAGACTGAGAAACTCCTCTGTCATCACTGAAAGTGCAGGTGTAGTTGCTACGGGTGGAGATGGTGACATTCAATTGGCTGTAGATGTGAATAAGCTGCTCTGAGGTAATGCTGGTTGTGAACTTGGCCTGGTCAGTCAACTTCTTCCCATGTCCATCTGTCCAGGTGTGAGTACCTAGGGGATACCCTTTGGCCTCACAGCGAAGGGTGTATACCCCACTACCCATGGAGACATTGCTTTTCTGGACTGGGTTCCATGGGGCTGTAGAAAGTGGGAGAACACACAGCAAGCAGTGAATTAAAGTCCATGATTGCTAATTCTATGGTGCTCCAGAACTGCTGATATTTTATGACACGTCTTGCACAGGTTCAGGTTTGTTTGAATGTATGTATGTATGTATGTAGACAAGATTCTTTGTCTACTCCAACCAAAAAACAACTGGTAATTTAGTGATGTCCAAATGAACCTCTGGCTTTCCAGCCCATTGATTCACCAATTACCCAATTACAATTGACATTGACAAATTGACAAAATGACAAGAAATTCCATGACCCATGGGAGCCCCAATCTGTAAACTACTACACCTCCCGTCCTGTTTGGCGCTTGTGTCTGACCCACACACATTATAGCTCCTTTCAGACATACTGTAGGTGTAAGTCTGCATATTCTGCGGATATCAAGCAGTTTAGCCGTATATTATGTATACTTCATCTCAACCAATCCACTACAAGACGATGCATCCTAATAAAGCTTCCCTTTGGAATTAAAATAGTCCCAGTGCTGTCACTGGCAATCTCTGTTGTCCGTTCTCCAAAGAAATCCTTAGCCAAAGATTTAATTGCTTCCGAACTACACAGCGCAGCTTCAAAATGCTCCATTCACGCAGGCGGTAAAACTCATGAGGCATTCGTAGTTAACTATAACTTGTGAGGCTATAATGCCTATAATGTTTGATCAACTTCTGAAAACGACAAGGACAACAATGGCCTAATGCTTAATGCATAGCCTAATGTTTTTGTTTTTAAATAGGCCGCCAACTCCAAAATATAGCCTACTGAATCGGACAAATTGGGTGCAATCTCCATGAGGAATCTGGTCAGCAACAACTGTAGGCTGTTTAGGTTGCAGTTTCCCCTCCTAAATCTCTTTGCTAAAACAGAACTTTTCTTCAGAGGTTTAAGGAATGTGTTTGTGGGGAAACTCCCCTCATTTTAGACGGACATTATGTAAATGAGCTCATGTTTGAATGAAGCGAAGAACATGCAGAGATTCTGTTCATGTGTGTGTTCAACCACGCAGAGATTCTATTTATGTGTGTCAGTGTCGTTCACACATGATGTCCGCATAATGTCCACACGTAAGAATCATCCGATCTGAAATCACCCAAAGGGTCGGACATACGTTTGACAAAGATCTGCATATAGTGCGGAGGACATGTCTGAAAACAGTTTATGTCTGTCACAACATAGAATTAGTGCAAATTTTTCTCTCTCAAGTCTACAAACTCCCAATAATGTTTTTTTACTCTGCAATGACTTTACTTCTTGGTTTCCTCAGACTACATCTCATTAGTTTCTCAAAGCATGACCACTATACTGTCCTAGAAATGGTTGCAAAAGTATTGTGTAGAGCAGATATAACTAACCTCGAACTTTTAAATGACACTGCCCCTGATTTATGTAGAGAGGCATCGATGCATAACACTTGTATTCTCCAGTGTCTTGGATGCTGACGTTGTCCATCTTTAGAGCAACAACCTTATTTGGGAAACTGTTTTGCAGTAGCTGAACTCTTCCAACAAATGTTGGAAATATTTTTAGTCCTTTTTGATCTAAACGAACAATGTCAACTGAAGAATCTTCGCTTTTCTGGATGTGCACAACTAAATCACTTTTGGGGTCCAACTTAAATGAAATGTTCCAGAACAAAATGACATTGTCATGGAGTGCTGCATCAAATGTGTTGTTGGCATCAGATGAAAACACTGAAAAAAACAAAAAAAAAACAATAATTAAACAATTGGTAAGGGACTATGACCATCCAAATTTCACATGACTCCGATTATAACTTGGAAAATAATTAAAATCTTGTATTCTTACATTGCAGAGAGGCCTGTATGAGGCAGAGGACAATTAATGTCTGCATCTCCTTCCCCTTCAGTGAAATGCATGAGGTCAAGGTAAGGTTCACCAAATCTGTGAAAGCAAATAAAAGAACTTTACAGGTGCCGCAGAATCAAAACATAAACGCTTTACTATTTTCCAACCCTATTCCATGCATGTTCACATTTCATAAGCCCAACTTCGAACAGCCAACCTGACTTTTTGTGTATCAGCACATGCTATAGTAGGTTGTCTTCACTGAAGTTCTTCTTCCACCCCTACATATTGCACTATTACCTGCAAGACGGGCGTTTACCACAGTAGTGGTCGCTGCTCTTTGGAATAGGGGAAGCTCTGATAAAAATTCTCAATTATTAAATTAATATTATTAAGGTGCTATATTGTTCCTTGAGGGCAAAAATTATCCCAAAACCCAGAATAGCCCAAACACTGCCGTATTTTCCAGACTATAAGTCAAAAAATGTGTCATGAACAGATTAAAAACATATATAAGTGACACCGCACTAGTCACATTTATTATGACCGCTAGCTTGCCGCCCGGATAATCAAAGTTTTTTTTTTTCCGTCATCTACTTTTTCCCGTCATCTAATTTTTGGTCAATGATACACGGGACACTGAACCATGGGGGTTGTGGGAATCGTGGCACCGAGGATGAAGACATTTTTAAGGTATGTTGGTCTCAAGGGCCCACATCAACCTAGCCCATAATCAATCATTTGTGATTTGCACCCAAATTAATTTGCTCAGCCACCAATGCGTCTAGTATCAAACCATAGATTTCTATTGGCTGACGCCGTGGACTTCATCCAATCACAGCTCTATTTTGTTAGAGAGTCTTAAAAGGGGAGCTTAACGGATAACGACAGTCCTGTGGACGGTGTACAACAAGGAAGGTGGCTATGGCTAGCGAAGCCCGGTTGTTTGAATGCGGCGTTAGGCGTCAACTTTGGAGGAGTTGGACTTGTGCTTTTCTTTGAAAGTTGAGCAACACAATGCACTTAAGTAATTCCTTTCGAAGAAGGATGTATTTGCCGTTTGCCGACCCGGATCAATGGATATGGTCGTAAGCTGGCCCTTGCATGCCTAGGCAGTTTGAAAGACAATTCTCTGCCACGCCCTTGGATTAAAAGCGAGGTAAATGGTTCGATTCCAGACTATACATTTCAATGATATAGATGGCCCGCCAGGCTAAATATTCATCTGAATTTGGATGCATTTCCGGTATTGGCATTAAGTAGTTGTTTGTCCACCAGATGGCGCATTGTTGCGGGGAGACGTAATTTTGTTGGAAATTAATCTAAAGTGGGTTGAAAGACAATACGCTCACAAGGACAAGACTGTAGTTTACCGCAGAGAACATCTAATAAGGGTAGGATGATTTCTGCATGACATGTAATTCTATTTATTCTTGAGCGAGAGAAATAAATCGATGTTTATGGACGCCTTGGTTTTTACTGCCCAGGTGAGCTACGTTAATCTTAAATTATATCAATAGCCTAGGACATAGAGTAAAATAATGTTACGTTAGCATTGGTTTGATGATGGAGGCCAACTTGATTATTGATGTATTTGTAAAAACAATAAATGGGTTATAGGTTGCCTAAAGCAAATTAATAACAACTAATTGTATCTTTAGACTGTCATCTCATTTCGCGTATGACCATAGGCTACTGGGAGCTAAGTGAGTTAGCCACAATACGTTAAGCTACTTGATGGTTTCTAATGGAATATATATTATGCTAGTTAGAGGCCAGGCTCATTGCCATTGTAGCCATTATGAGGTTGATATCCCAGGATATGTTTTCATTGGTTGTGTTAAATCTTACCCAGATACAATATTGTTATTTTCTGATTGGCTATTGTGTAGCCCCTTTCTTTTTGATTGGCGATGGCGTCTAAGAACTACGGGAGAAAAACTGGCTTGTGGGTGTGTGTGGGTTTCACAGTGAGGCGAGCGACTATAGACATTTTGAGCTGCGACGCAATAAATATATTAAGACTTATTAATAGTTTTCTGCGTGAGAATATCATCTCGTGACACTTGAGAGCCCTACATTACACTTTGTATTAGGCTATCACTGCTACTTTATCCATCTGAACCGTCGTGACGAAAATCCCTATTGAATCAGTCTAATGTAGATCAGACAACAATAACACAACCAATCTCCGAATCCCTCACAGTAAAAGTAGTCTAATCATCGCTGATGTAGGCTACCGTTACGTTACTTTGGTAAAGTTAGACAGAGATTGAGTGCAGCACTTTACGCGTTAGCCTATGACAGTGTACTTCCTTTTTTTCACTGTCAGAACTCACCGGACTTGTCTCGAAGTAGCCAACAGCTGTCATCTCGTCATGGCAGAATATATATATTTTTTCTTCATGTGTGGCCCTATGTCGTCCTAAGAACTACAGGAAAGCAGCATGGGTATGTAGTCTGTCTCTCCAATTGGTGTACCCCAGTACGCACGTATATTACACTATATTGCACTGTGTGTTTACTGGCCCGAGGTCGCCAAATTTCAACAAATAGTATTGTCTCATCAAACACTAACTCCGTGCACTTCCGCGAGCCATGATCACCAAACATTTTAATATAGCTTTGTGGCGTCCTCAATTCGACAGTGACATGGTCATACTGTGCCAAAACATGAACCGCTTATGCTATAACTTGCTTGTACCTCCGTGAAGTCTGTTTCCACTTCGCTGCCGCTTCCAGCTTCAACCGACACTAATGAAGCTTGGAAAACGCCCTCTCCCTCCGCCATTTGGCCAAGATGACGCCCGCTATGCTTAAAAGTGTCCAGCGCTGTACACTCAGCTTTGACCGCTATATGAGGCAACGAACCGAACTTGCAGCCTTCGTATCGTTTGAATTTTCAGTGTGAACACCCTCATGCACTCCAAATTAGAAGTTATCCCCAGTGTCTGCATAGTGCTCTACCCTCAAAAGACACGGTATTACGCATCTACACTGTTCCATACAGTTGATCTTTTTTGAAAAAGGATATAATCAATCATGTCCGAAGTTAAAACGACGCCTCCTGGAAACCTTGTGTCTCCTTTCATTTTCGTGATTCAACGGACATTGAAGAAACAACACCTCTCTACAGCCAAGTAAGTATGTCTTACACCTACACTTCACAATCAAGATTTCTCAAAATGGCACCGCGGGAGGGTTTGACCTTTGTCCCTAAATGATGTGGGGGAAGTGTTTAAAACAAATGTAGCTAACATATGTTATAAGATATGTCCGTATATAGATCAAAAGGTTAATGTAGACATGTTGAAAAACCTGTATCGGTTTGTATCTATTTCTAGCATAACATTAACAGACAGTTTTACATTTTCATGGATCATACATGACATTAACGTGCTACTGAAGTCCGCAAGCATCGATTTATAAGACAAGTCTTGCACGATGAGACAGGGATTACGTTGTTGATATTAAGTAGCTAGCTAGCTTGTTTTACAGCCAGATAAGACTATGCTGTAATCACACATAGTAAAAGTTCAGATCTAGTTTCCTAACGGACAACTTCTTCTTAACGGACAATTTTTAAAATGTTTCAGCGGGTCATATCGCTTAGGGAATTTGATATCGTTACAGATGAATTTCGCCGAGCTAGGCGGAACGTAAACATCTGGCGAAAAGTTAGGTTTGTATGGAGGATAAAGGTAAAACTCTACTCGCGGCCAATGCTGCTATCGTGGTGGGAAAGCTTTTCGGTGGTTTTTCCAGGCATCAACAGCAAAACTACAAAACACTTAAATCTAAAACACACTTAAATCATCTAAATCTCTTTGTTTTAATTCAACAAATAGAGAAAGCAAGTATTTGTTATGTCTAAAGCAAGGTGTAAGATACAAGATGTAATTCATAATAATTACTATAATTATTTATCAATATACTAATATAGTGTACTAATAAAAAATAATAAATTATTTTATTTGTGCCTTTATGTACTCCTTTTACAGAAAAATGCCACGCCAAAAAGACGATAACAGAAGAGGACATGGAGTAGGGCCCAATGGCTTTGGAGGAGGGGCACTGGAGGGTGGCTCGCCCAATTTCACATTCCTACAATTCACCTCCCAGGACCGAGGAAGGGGAGATATGCCCTCCAGCCCCACCCTAACCGGGCGCTGATGCCGATTTCCAGGAGGAGGGGCCCTACTTTACATTTGATGGCAGCTCCACGCTTCCGGATCACTAAGTCGGTGGCGCTTTGGTACTGGCCATCCAGATCTGGGGCGTCAGGACGGCTCCAACTCCATTTTAGAACATGGAGAAGGGCCTGGAGCAGATGTGGTGGAGTTGAACGAAGCTGCTACACTCCCACCGGTGAAGCCTCCAGGAGGGCCACAATCCACTGGAAAGGGAGCCGCTCCATGGGGCTACGTGGAAAGGGGTGGACGAGCTCTTCCACATCTGCCAGGCCCCTTTATGACCAACATGAATTCAGCGGGACCCTGAACTGATATACAACCGCGACTTATCGATTCGGGCGACAAGGGCCACCCAGGCAACGTGATCCTCTGCCACAAGGCAGAGGTGCGCTTACGCCAGCAGGTGACCACAAGAGAACACATCACCGCTCACTGTTGCTAAACGCTGCTGGGGAAAGCATACTTTTTCATCACTGGGAGCTTCCCAGCACAGCCCACGGCCTGAGGGGGGCCCCAGAATGCACCCTCTACGTGTGTCGGAGAAGGGGTACATGGACAGCGACCTATTCCTGAAGTGGCTGGGGCTCGTTGGCACGCCCGGCAGGAGCGCTCCTCCTCCATGGATCAACATGAGGCTCATGTTGGGACGGGGTGGTCGACTTCGTCGGGCCAACAGGATCGAGGTGGTGTGCCTGCCAGCGCACACCACTCCATGTGCTCCAGCCACTGGATGTGGCGGTGTACGGCCCCCCTAAAGGCGGGCGTTCCAGGCTGGCGCTAAGCAACATGGGCTGGGAGAGGCGCACTCACATCGGCAAGCCGGCAATTCTCGGCGGTGCTAAAGTACGCTGGAGGAGGCCTGTAATTCCCCCATAACATCATCAGTGGGTTCAGACGGACAGGCCCTTCCCGCTGAACAGGATGGAGGTGGACGAAGTCAAAGCGGTGAGTTAGGGAAAAAAGACACCTACAATCATGAAAAAAGTTCATCAAGATCAATTTTACAGCACTTACATACATTTCTAACAATGTCTTCATTTTGTGCTTTTTGTTGCAGCTCGTCAAAGGCCTCCTGACCAGCCGGGTGGGGGAGTATTTCACGCCCGAGGACACTGACGAGGACATGTCCACCCTCCTTGCACCGGCCGGGCCGGGCCGCCCCGCCTTCCACCAGCACCACAGACAACAACTGCGCCAGCAAAACGCCGGGCCCAACACCACCACCGGCTGCACTCCGGGCCACCAACGCTGAGCAATTCCCCTCTCCACCACCGTGAGGCAAACACCCGCGGTCAGCCACCACCACCACCACTCCCCCGCCTCGTCGCCACGGGGTCCCTGCCACGACCACCACCGTCCTGACGCCTTGGGGCCCAGCTGCCTCCTCCTCGCCCACCACCACCACGGCCGGGCGCCTGCTGCTGCCACCACCGCAGCCATGGCCACCTTCCACCACAGCCGCTCCCACCTCTACCTCCACCACAGCCACCGCTCTACTACACCACCACGCCGCGCTGCTGCTGCTGCTGCCACCGCAGCCGCCATGGCTACCTCCACCACAGCCCAGCTGCCTCTACCACCACCACGCTACCGCTGCCTCTACCACCACCTCACGGGCCGGGCGCTGCTGCCACCACCGCAGCCATGGCCACTTCCACCACGGGCCGCCGGGACCACTCACCGGGCCACCGACAGTGCCCGACCTGCCACCGCTTCCCCAACCCCTGGTATGCTCTGGAGTCATCCCGGGCGCACTAGCCGACATCCTGCTGCCGCCACATATTGAAACGCCGGCCAGGGGAGGGGGAGGAGGATGCCTCAGCCTGCAAATGTCATCACCCTCGGACGCCAATATGGGAAAGAGCCGAGAGGGAGGCTGAGGCATCCCGCATAGAACAACAGCGCAGGATCGGGCAGCCCAGCTGCGGTCCGGGCAGCAGCAGGCCGGGCTGCCACAGGCAGCAAAGGCGGCTGCATCGCTGTAAAGAGAGGCCGCCAGGGAGGCAGCGCCAGATGGCACAATTCCAGGCTGGCAGGAGAGGGAGGTCCGCCAGGGCGTCGGCTAGGGAGGCTCGGCTGGCCCAGGAGTCTGCACGGGCAGGTCCCAGACTGTGCCATGTGCGGGCGCATGGCACCTGCTGGTGGGTCCGGCCAGGTGCTGTGGCTGGGCTGCGACAGCTGCACCTCTGGTACCACGCACAGTGCTGATGTCATCTTGGTACCAGAGGGTGAGTAGTACTGCCCCACGCGGCCAATATGGCGGCAAGGGGAGGGAAAGTTATGCAGCCCGAGCTGTAGGTGGCCATGCAGCTCGAGCTATATTGTAAATATGTACATTTGTAAATAGTTCTAATTTGTAAATAGTAATTTGTTATAATTTAGTTTGTTTGTTATAATTTAGTAGATTAGATAAATAGTAGATTGTTAATGATTGTTCATCAATAAATTTGTTCTTAATTGTTCTCCAATTTTGTACTCAACCATTCCTAATATTTTGTTCTCAGTTTTGTTCTATATTGTTCTGTCTTGTTAAATGACCTGTTCCGGGTGAAAATGGTGACTTTTCCTGCGCCTAGCGTCCCCAGGCGGAAAACCAACCTTTGCAACATTGAGACTACCGTCCCAGAAAGAGCAGTGAGAAACAAGAAACCTTTACCTTGTAACATCCACATAGTTCTACCAAACTTATGCTAACCGTTCAGCTTGTAAACAAATCCATGTGCTTTATCATTACCTTTTTCCCACAGTTTGAAATAGCACTTTTATTCACTACAAATGTTGCTGTGTTCCTGATCTTACAAGGCCTACTTGAAATTGCACTTTATTCACTACATCCACTTTGCAGTTGTCTTTGATGGCACAATGAATGCTGTGATGCGTTTCATTCACATTGAACCAGAGTTGTCTTTCGACACACCCGGGTTGGTTCACACACGAGGCACAGTTTCTGTTCCTATATTTCTGTTGCAAGCACTTTGACAATACACTTTGAAATTTAAATAACATATTTCACTACTGCACCCAGATGTGTGGCCCTATGTCGTACAGTTAATCTCGTCATGGCAAAAAATATATGTTTATTTCTTCATGTGTGGCCCTAATACTCCGTCGTAGGCTACAGCAGTTGTCCATGGATGTGTCGCCATTTGAAGGAAATTATTTTTAAAACGACAATGTCATGCTTGTCCGTTCGACTGAACAGAGCGAGATAAAGTAGTAGGCCTAAGCTATTTTGTGATTTGTGACAGATCTGTGGGAATTTATCAAAGAGATAACTTACCTTTTCCGAACACTGCAATGGAATGCAGAACTTCCCAACAGCACCACGTTATTTAGCACCCTTCGCTAAGTCCCGCCCTCCTTAGTTACTGTTGCTATGCCTGACAAGCTTTAGCACCCTGCACGTCTTTTACATAGGGGGGAGAACCGGGACTTTTCAATGAAATGTAATTTACAAACACATCGTACCACACTGAAAGCTAATATTTTGTCACTAGCAACCTACATCTGTCCTCTGTCAAATACAGTTGGAATTTCATCTCTGAACAAAACCGTTCATGAGTTATTTAAGCAGAAGTCGAATGTGCGTTTTGTTTCATTCGACTCTCCTGGCCAGAATGAATGGAACAGGCATGGGGGACAAAAGAAACCAGTGGCGTCATGCCCATTGAAGTTAAGGCCCACGGATTTTTCGTCCTTGATAATTTTTTTGATCATAACTTTGTTCCTATTATGCTCCATAATAAGCCAGAGCCTATAACGACTCAAATGTATTCTTCTAGATGTGTAATAAACCGTAGCAAAATAGCTGAAGACCAGTCAACAGCCCTTTTCCTAAAATTGGTGTCTGTGTATGTTCCCGTAACAACTCACACGTGCATTCAGCTCGAAATGTTTTGCTTGTGTTGAGCTGTTACGGTTAACTTTAGGCTACAGTTTGAACAGTTTAACTGTTACAGTTTAAACAGATACAGTCAATGGTGTAGAAGTGGTAAGTAGTCTAGCTAAGCAATAAAAAGTAGTGGAATTATTTCTAGTTGACCAGGAACTTTTGACTTGATGATCAAATAGTTAGAACTATGGATTTGATGTTGGCCGCGAATTCAGAGCATTACGTTAACGTTAGCCTCCATGGTGTCAGTATAACGTAGCCTAGGCTACTCTTACAAATATTACAAATATTTCGCAGTCTCCTGGTTCAATTGTTTCCAGTTTCATAAACGTTGTTAGATTTGCAGTGACTACAAAATCCAACTTAATAACATTAGGCCTACCAAGGAATTGCGTTGGATGTTTCTCCACTTGTTCTCTTCACGTATCTGGCTGCTAATCCATGTAATGAAAAGGGAGGCTACCCGTTCAAAAGGAGGCTTAAAGTTGTTTTATATAGGTTCGCTGTGACCGTGATGTAGAGCAGTGTTTCTCAAACTTTTTCAGACCAAGGACCACTTAACCAATTAAACAAAAACTCACGGACCACCTAGCTAAAAAAAAGAGAGTAGACCTACTTCAACAGTGTATTACACAATCGGCCTACTCACTGAACCACCTTGCTTGTCTTTGCACTTTGCTTATTGTGTCAGAGGATTCATATGATTTAAACTGGCATATCTTACATAGACAGTGTTGCAGAACTGTTTGGATTCACATACAGTACAAGTTGGTTCAATATTGCAAACAACTCATCTATATTATAATTTACCACGTCTTCTCGCGGACCACTTGGGATAGCTTGCGGACCACCAGTGGTCCCCGGACCACACTTTGAGAAACACTGATGTAGAGGGCAAGAAAGTATAATAGTCTCTCTCTCCGAGCTGAATTTGAGCTTACAGTTCTTTCACCAACCTATGTGTTTTACATTAACTTACAAAATAGCTTAGTCCTCAGATAGAGGATGGTTGCTGCTTGCTCTGTTAAGGTATTTCTGTCCCTCCCAAACTGCATTGAAATGGTATGTTAAGCAGCATACTGGGGGAGAAATCACCGGCCCCCCATGCTGCATTAAATGGATCCATAATCCAGTCATACTGAGCACTGCTGGTTGGGAAATATTTTTGAAATAAACTTTGCAGGGATGTGATGTAGGCCTACTGTTTAATACATGGGATCACAAGAGTGGCTCCCGAAGCAGACGTTTCAGCGATTTCACTCAGATTCTCAAAGGCATACTGTTGTGATCGAGGCGCCTGTCCTCAAGTTTTTTGGTGAATGCAGTAATCTTATCTGCTAGGTGAGGTAGGTACTTGTCTTTGCCTTGTAACTGGAGATTTAACTCATTGAGCTTTCCAAATATATCGCAAAGATAGGCCAGCTTCAAGAAATGTTCATTAGTGAACGTGCTTGCAGATTCAAACATGCGCTCACGCTGCCTTGACGAGCGCTTCCCTCTATGAATAACACAGTGCGTCCATTGCGCATCGGGAATAGGCTACAGATAAAAGAAATGAATTAAAAAAAACTCCTGTTTTTTGCGCCCTACCTGGCATGTCTCCGCGACCCAGTAGAGAAACGCTGGTTTAAGGGAAACGAATTATTGAAGACTTCAACACTCACCAGCCCCATTACAAAAAGGCAAAGACCACATTATATTTTTGCCCATTTTCCAAATCACAGTGAATGCAGCCAGAATATTATAATGACCTGGCTCCTGTTATAACGGGCCAGTATGGGCTACAGGGAACCCGCGACGTCCTCTATTTTCACCTGTTGCTCAGCCGTCATGTAGGGATCTGGGGGTGTCTCAATGAGTTTCACATTCCTGTGCCGGCTTGCTAGGTGCTTGCTCAGATTTGAGGTTAGATTTGCTTGCTCAGATTTGAGGTTATAGCCAGCTATCAGCTATAGCCTACATCATTGTCAGGACTTAGTCTCACAAAATCCATATGGCAAAATCCCAAATTATTTTACTGTCTATGGCAAAATCACGGTTTAGTAACGCAGTAAAGCAGGCTGCTTGCAGGAAAGTAAAAGTAATCTAATGACTGTTTTTTGCAATTGTAATCCCTTACTTTTACTCATTACTTGAAAAAAAGTAATTGATTACAGTAAGGCTGCATTTCTAACGCTAAGTATCGCCCATCACTGGTTATAGCAGACCTCAAGTCTCACGCATTGAGCGTGAGACACACGCATTTCAATTCACACGCTCACAAGCCACTCATGGCATTTCTCACTCCGAGAAATTATTAACTTGCCCACAGACATTTCTAAGGGCTATATTTTACAAACCTGTCACATAACCTTTTGTTGTCTATGTGCTCATTCAGCTCAGAGAGCTGCTGTTCAGTTACTAACCTATCGGCCAATCAGAAAATAGGATTTCTCAATCAATCAGGAAATAGTTTTGTTTTGTTGACCAGCTAACTCTGAGTTTCAGTTTCGCGGACCAGTCTCCCGCCTTCGTGAATGCATAGCTGTGTGGTAAACGAGGTGGAGTCGAAGAGAACCAACTGGAGATGGAAGAGAACAGGATAATCAGGTAATAACTTCATTCATTTCAATCTCTCATTAGTTACTATAGTTTTCCTACTCGTTTTTTAAGAACAATATAATTGAAGTGTTCGTTTGAATAGTAGCTTATTGCATAGCCTATTGTTATAGGTCACTTTTAAAATCATGTCATATTATATAATTATATCCTGGCCATGGATGCATTAATCATTGCATCTGTATTAAAAATGTTGGGTAAAAAGCAATTAAGCATCCTCTCATTCACCCTGAGAGGAAAGCCCCCTAAGTCCAGGTTAGTGGATGCTCAGAGGTGGTGAAAAGGCCCATTATTAAATTGTTAGTGCCATGTGTCAAATCTTTTCTTTTGCAAATCTGAGCAATTATAAATTATACTTTTGCCCCATTTTGACTTAGGAGGGCATTGTTCCTACATACTTTAGCCAATAATCAAATGCCTGCTCTCTTTTGGAAAGCTGAGGCACTGTTGAAAACAATTAGAATAACTGTGTGATGTACTGGCACAAAGTTACAAAGGCTAGATTATTCTTTTCTTTTTCTACGGGATAACAAGCACCTTTGAACTGACCACATCTCAGCCCTCTAGGTCTTGACTTGATATGACTTGAGTCCTAGCATTAGGTCTTGTCATGCTGTGTGCAAAAGTAGATCAATATAGAATGACAACATGAGTACTTTTTAGACCATTATTTGCCAAGGTATACTCATGCATTTTGTAAAATGCCCTATGAAAACTCCCCATAGGACTTTGGGTTATCCAAAATGCATACTGGCAATCAAATGCTTACTGCATATGAACCCCTTACAAGCATAATCTTGGCCTCAAATGAAAGGTAATACTCTGAAGTTTCATGCTTGCATTTGGATTGTAGGCTACTTCCGGTTCTGATATGACTACACTAAATGTGGAATAATTACAAAAAATACAAATCTATACAATTTCAATTCAATTGGTGTGTATAAGATGGGCTATATTTCTGCACAACTAATATTGGATCAACTGATAACCGACCTGGGGCTGGTGTATGCTAGCTGGTGATGCTAGTTGCGCGTGTAAATCCTCACACCCCTAACCTTAAAGGAGAATTCCGGTGTGAAATTGACCTTAGCTGCACTGAAAGATGTTGCCGAGTACTTACACTCTTAAAAGTGCTGGGTTATTATTTTAACTAAAGCACTGGGTTAATGACATTTTTACTTTTATTGTTATCATAACCCATGCTGGGTTATTGTTAAGACCCAGGTGCTGGGTTAGTGGCTGAGAGCACAAAAATCATGTAATGCACCCAGTGCCTGGGTAATTTTAACCCTGTCATTGGTCATTATAATATAGTCTACCAGTTGGATTGACAATCGAAAGACATGAAGACAACAGTCTTGTACCCCTGGAACAGTGTTCTAGAATATTTGATTGCAACCGTTGGTCCTCCACATCAAGCGACAAGCCGGCAGTGAAAGCTCAAAGGTATGTTGAACTTGTGTAAAAATCAAATGCCACAATTTATATGATGATATGATATGATATTTGGTAGAATGCATAGACTAATCCGGTGTAAGCTAACTTTTTGAAGATTGTAACGTTATATTAAGGTTAACATTAACGGTGACGTTAAACGTTACACAAGCTATTTTTCAAGCTATTTGGTTATGTTAGCTGCTAACGTTAGCTGCTAACTTGCATACTGTGAGCCAACTGGCTAACTTAGGATAACACATAAGTAAACTCATTGTAGAAGTGTTTTTAATCGAGATACTGTATTCTATGACGTCTGTTGTGGTTAGAAAGAGCTTTAACGGATGTGTTTTCAGCAAACGTTAGGTAGGTAGAAGCTAGCTAGTTAAGCGTTAACTTTGCCACTCGCTAGCCATTGCAGGGAGTCATAGCAGAGGTGAAGTTGACACTTCTTTTTGAATCCTGAGGGACTAGAGGTGACTACATATTTGGCATTTCACGTTCAATTTAAACAGAACAGAAACAGTAAAGCCGAACTTCAAGCCGCAACTCTGCCAAAATGCAGCCTAGGGCAAGCTTGGGAATGTACTTTAGTTTAAAACCATAATTCACGTCCATTTTAAGCTTCTATGAGTTGTCGCTTTTGGTGGGGTGGCCTTTTGATGCACTACTATTTTTGATACATGATGGATGTCAAAATCTGTATTTTAAAACACCAAAAAGGCTCAACACAACTTTGAAACTTTGATCGAAGTATTATCAGTGTCTATACACATGAACTTCGACATTGAGAACATTGTTAGATGGTAAACATAGTTTACCAAAAATGAAAGGGTTTGTTTTTTAAAAATAGCACTAAGCGATTTGATGCGATCATGTAGTAGCACTAGTGCTCCTATCATCAAAGGCCATTTCACCTGAAAACGACAATGCAAGCTTAGAAGTGGCGCCAGGACATAATTTTGCTTTTATGACATCCTCTTACATTCACATTGCACGGTAGCCTAGATCACAATCTACATATTTGTAATATAATGTATTGATAACAAGGTCCCTCAATTGTCTATAAACTAATGCTCCAAGTACACGATTATCTGTTCCACAGGCCATGTTCAGCCCCACTCATGTTCCAGATCCTGCAGTT
>NC_063210.1:21009537-21039962 GCF_017589495.1 Alosa alosa | reverse complement strand
TGCTTACCTGACTGTGTGCCCTCTCCCTACCCGCCTGCTTCTTCTACAATCCTTGAACACAGGTATGAGCAACAGCCGGATACAGTGCTTTAAGATAAGCGTGTAATAACATACAGCATCTACACTTTGGATTTAACCCTCACACATGTCTATACTCTTGACAGTATCTATGTATTTATTTACCTCTTGTGTGTTTTGATTTTGATTTGATCTCTTTCACAGTTAATTAGCCTTTTCCTCAGTGCTCTCCAGCATGAATGCTCTGTCAACACACATTACCTGAAATAAAATAAGTTCATATCACCACTGACTCGCATACTCCTAACAACCTCATCTCTTCTGGTTCCTGGTCTTTTTTTTTTTTTTTTTTTTTTTAAGAAAAAGAAAGAAAATCAGGCATTCAGTGAGACTGTGGTATTGGTGCTATGACAAGACAACCTTCTATGTTCTTTGACACAGGTCCAGGTGAGCTCCGTTTGATTTGATTGATGCTGAAATTCTTAGAACCTCCAAAGGGGTTAAGCCCCCAAGCATCTGGCAGAGGCGTGTCACGTCTTTCACAATCGCTGTTTGAGGAATGCAGCGACTGTGTGATAAAGAGGCTCTACAGTTGCTTTAGCAGGCCATGCTATACTGTATGTGCTTTTTTATGGAAATGTCTTCCATAAATTTGCTTTCATGGAAATTTCACAAATCTCTTAAAAAAATAATCAAGTGGAGTCAGAATATGCCAGTTTCTAACCACATCATATACATACATACATACATACATACATACATATACAAATACATACATACATACATACAACCCCAAAAACAGAAAAAGTTGGGACGTTGTGTAAAATGTAAATAGTAAATGACGTTGTGTAAAATGTAAATGTAAATAAAAACAGAATGTGATACTATACAAGTCTTGTAAACCCATATTTAACAGCAAAAAGGACATAGACAACATATCAAATGTTGAAAATTTGGACTATTTCATGGAAAATATATGTTAATTTTTAATTAGGTGCCAGCAACATGTTTAAAAAAAAGTTGGGACGGGAGCATGTTTACCACTGTGCTGCATCACCTTCATTTAACTAAATTCTGTAAATGTTTATGAACTGAAGAGACCAGTTGCTACAGTTTTGATAATGAAATGTTGTCCCATTAATCTCCAATATAGGATTTCAGTTGCTCAACAGTATGGGGTATTCTTAGTCATGCTTTCCATTCCATTATGCACCTAATTTGACAAATCTGGACTGCAGACAGCACATCTTAGCACCTGGACTCTTCCAGAAATACTATTTAAATATGTACAGAATTCACTTTGGCATTGTTTTCCTGAAATATTCAAGGTAGTCCCTGGAAAAGACATTGCCTGGATGGCAGTATATGTTCCTCAAAACCTGTATACATCATTCAGAATTGATTGTGCTTTGCCAAATGTGCAAGATGCCGCGCCGCACACCAGAACGTTTGAGTGCACGTACCGACACGGGAGAGGTATGACTCAACTCGTGAAAGTTAAGGTCAGAACATATATTACTACTGACATTGGGTGGCGTGTTCCTTTAAGGAATTTTACCGTTCGACGCCATCTTGAATTTAGTCCGCGATAAAGTCGGCGACGATGAAAGTCTGAACAGGTATGATAAGGGATCAGATTCCAAAAATAATTCAGTGGAAATGCATGGATTCAGTTGCTTCCAGTATCAGCAACTGGAATCCATGCATTTATTTATTTAAAGTGATTTTATTTGCATGGTTAGGCCAAATTTTAGGTTAAAGGATATTTTAGTCTGGATGAAAGACCAGCACCTTCAGCTTAATCTCTCAAAAACTGAGCTTTTGGTGTTTCCAGCTAAAACAGCTATTCCCCAACAGATTAACTTCCAGTTTGACTCATCCTCTCTGACCCCAACTAGATTGGCACGTTACTTGGGCGTCATAATCGATGACCGACTGGTCTTCAATCAGCCAAAGAGGACACATGTAACTCCTTTCCTAGTTACTCTCCACTCACTTTGGACAAAAGCATCTGCCAAATCCCATAACCGTAACCATAACCTATACATACATGCGTACAGTACATACATACATACATACATACATACATACATACATACATACATACATACATACATACATACATACATACATACATACATACATACATACATACATACATACATACATACATAATGAAATGCATGCATATACAATTGTGAATTCTAGATAAATTATAATAAAAGTTTACAATACATCAAACTTTATACCCAATTTTAAATCTTGCCGTTTTTTTTTAAAAGAAAACCTATTTTTAAAAGTGAGGCTGCAAACTACTTCATTGTATACACCTTTTGCTGTCTCCTCAGTAATGCATGCTGAGTAATCCAATCCAATCTGGTCAATACTTTTAGACCTGTTAGTCCAGTACACAGCAGTGAGCCAGAGCAGAGACAGAGGCCAGCGCTTCATACCACTTGCCACAAGATTCAGTATCATCCATTTACAGCAGCTGCAATAGTGTTGATGTGTTGAAAGCAGTACCTGAACATGCTCAAGACAGCACTATACAGTACTTGTACAGGCATTTGAAAACTACAGTAAAGTTACTCATAAGGGGAGTAAGTGAGTACAAGACACTGAATACGTACATTTTTACTGTACGCTCTGTGCAATTCTACAGCATTGTGACAGAATTTGATAACTAGTTCAACAATTTTGTATGTAATGACTCAAGCAATGAAATGAAGACTATTCGTTTTATTAGGAATGACTATTCAGCATCCGTAAGTATAGTTAATTTTGACTGACATGACATAAGCAAATGATAATGTTAAAAAACAGCAGAGAATTGTATGAAAGCAACTGATACATGTTCAAAAGCATTTGCAATTTGTTCAGAGGAAGGAGAAATTGCTACTACGATGTGCACAAATGACTAAATGTTGTGGAGGTTGAACTAATAGTTATGAGAATTTTCATTCTGATCTGAAAAAAGCACCAAAGCGACTGAGAAAAACTGTAATCTACTAAACCCCTCTTCTACCCCCTAAATGCACAAATAGGCTGACACCAGACATAATTTCACTGCATTTCTTACTTCCAGTAATTATATGCATGTGACAATAAACTTCCTTGTATCCTTGTTCATAAACGATGGTGTCAAGACTTCTCATTTTGATGACACTGGCAGTTTCATTGACATAAATACTTGCTTTTGAGGAATGGACTATCAATTTTGAGCAAGTGACGAGCTTTTGCAGGTTATCCACTAGGTTTTGCAGTTTGCACTAATTGTTTTGAGAAATGCACTAACTGCTGTGCAAATGTTAATAGCAGTGGTGGAGGAAGTACTGAACCTCAGTACTTAAGTAAAAGTACAAATACACAGAGAAATATTTACTTTAGTAAAAGTAAAAGTACCACAATGACAACCCTACTTAAGTAAAAGTAAAAAGTACCTGCTTTTAAATGTACTTTAAGTATTAAAAGTAAAAGTATTTGCCTAATGATTTATTCTCTTAATATCTATATTCTAAAAGGAAAAATCAGTATGGGCTGTGGCATTTTAATTAAGCTAGTTTTAGGTTATACTCGACTAGATAGTTTTAAGTTAATGCAATTGTGCTTACCATCTGTGGCCCAGTTTACATTCTGACCTACAATTCTAGAGACTGTAATTCTGGTTATCTACTAGGGTGATCTGCTGAGTAATATCATTCAGCAAAACACGAGAGCCTGAAGTTTAACGGGGTAGACAAGGGAAACGTCGGGTGGATCGTAATGCCAATTATGCTGATTGAACAGAAAAGTTGCTGAGAAAGGTGTCTTTATGATTACGTTCAGTTTCACTTGCGCAGACGCATAGACATTGAATGAGCGCTCACGTTACTACCCCCCAATTGTAGGCTATGCATCTTTATTTAATCACACACAATTAAGGAATATTTCCTAATCTGGAAAATGTTACGTTTTTTCCGGCCACCGGTTCATTAATAGTCTACCATTCATTTGTGCCGCAAATTATCAGACGTGTGACAGAAGCATGGGCATAGCCTGTAACTTCGCTGATACGCGGATAGCAATCTCATCGGAGAGGAGGCCCTAACGCTGCAGATAACAGACAGAGAAAGGCACAGAACACAGTTGCATGTACAGTGTAGCCATGGGTCTGGTGAATATAGCCCGAATGCAGATGGCTACAAGCTCACGCTTTGCCTGGTCTAGACTAGAAGCTTATGTTTCTAAGAATGCACGTAGCGCTCCAGAATCTTTGGTAGCAACCCCCCGGTAAAACAAACGTGTTTGTCAGAGAGAAAAAAAAACTGATCATAAAATGTATCGTAAAAAGGAACGATGGTGTTGTAGAAATGTAGCGGAGTAAAAGTACAGATAATTGCTGTAAAATGTAACGAAGTAAAAGTCAAAAGTATGCACTATAAATTTTACTTAAGTAAAGTACAAATACGTGGAAAATTTACTTAAGTAGGCCTACAGTAACGAAGTATTTGTACTTCGTTACATTCCACCACTGGTTAATAGTGATGTGAGAAAAGCACCAAAGCGACTGAGAAAAACTGTATCTTAAGCCGGTTATAGTGTTCTGTTGTTGTAGGCATTTAAATGTATGACAAAAACAACGTGCATGACAGTGTGTGACACAAACTCATGCTTTTGCCATGTGACACACGGGACAGTTCACCTCAGGTAACCAGTTGTGGGCAAACTCTGACATCACTTGTTTATTCTAAGGGGCATTTACCTGTGATGTTCATGAGAACTGTCCTCATTGAGAAACAAAACAGAGATACCGTACACCATATCTGCACTACAAATCAAGTCATTATGTACTGATGTACGTTGAACATACAGTACATATTTGACTGCAACAGACAACATGCATTTAAAACAGGGACTTCACCCTTGCCTTGCAGAGAAGGTTGATCACACAAACATGCAAGGATTTCTATAGTGGTATACTTGAGATAGATACACTGCAAAAACTGCTTATCTAACAAAATCTAACCAAGTGTTATTAATCTTATATCAAGATAAAAAAAACTAGTTGGTATTGTTTTCAGTATAAAGTGACTTACCTAGCGCTTTCTTGTGAAATCATTTGACTTAATAAAAAAAAATGGACTTATTTTAAGACATCTCATCTTGAAAACAAGCAAATTTGTCTGCCAGTGCGTTAAGCAAATTTGTCCTAAAAACAAGCAAATATTTACATTAATTTGAATTTTGTTTTGGTCAAGTCATTACAGAATAATGGAAAATAATATTGTTAGCTTTTGTCCGTCCAGACCAGCAGTGGACATTAGAGCCTACACTGCTTACTTCACCTCTAAGTAGCTAAACAGTTAGTTGTAGAAACTACTTTTCCTAGCTAAGTATTTAGCCCTCTGACTAATGTTGCATATATAATTCAACTTGATTTGCATTTCAATGAAAATTCTGAAATTTTTCCTTTTCACTAGTCTCTTGAATTGTAGAGAATGTCTTACAGACATTCTCTACAATTTGGATCCAAAGTTTGTGGGAAACATTTTGAAAAGGGCAAGAAAAAAGATCCCTATGTATGTCCAAAACGCCACAGTAGAAGGCCTCCAACACATACTTACCCTTGCTCAGCAGAGAGAGAGATGGTGATGTCCATAAAACTCTGGCTCTATATACAGATGATATTTCCTCCAAAATCAAAGTTTCATATCATGTATCGTGTATAGCGAACTACTGCAGTAAGACAAAAATCAGTGAGCAGCAACAAGTTGCAAATGTTGAGAGTGAGAGCACATCTGCACCAAGAAGGCTGAGTAGGGCTGATATAACATCATTTCCAATACAGAGAGATTGTTTCATTTGTGGGAAGGCCAGCTCTAAATCAGAACCTCTGACAGCAATTTCAACTGGAACAGTCGCAAGTACCAGAGACAAGGTCCTTCGGGCAGCTTCTGAAAGGCTTGATGAAGATGTACATCTTCAAATTCTTTCATGCCCAGATAGATAGATACTTTATTGATCCCCGAGGGGAAATTCAGGATCAGGATTCAGGATTCAGATCTCTTTGCATGATACCAAATACCATAAAATGCCTTGCACACTACATCTCTAAATGAAATATAGCAGAAGCCATAGAAAAGAATAAAAAAGCAAACCAATGTCTATAACAAAGCCTTTATTAAGCTCTCTGAAGACATTGATAAAACAGTATTGTCCAAAGGTAGGAAAGTAAGGACTCTCAACTCTTTGACTGATAGCTGAGAACATACTAAAGACCATTGCTGAGCATGAAGGTGTGTCAACACAAGAAATATAGATCAAGGACAGTGGTGTCTAGAAACCGACCAATTTGGGTTTTTCTAAAGCCGATGCCGATACCGATTTTTAGCGGTCGGAGTCAGCCGATGGCCGATATGACCTGACCTTTTTGGGCCGATATGCTATCGTATTATCCTTAATTGGCATGCTAAAAATCATACTAGTAAGAGGAGGCACAACACTTCACACGATTTATTGAAAATTGAACATTAAAAAATCAACATATGAATTACATATAAAATAAATAACTATACAACTCTAAGTCTTAAATATTCAATATATAATAAACATAAAAATAAATATGAAATAAAAATATATTAGTGCTGCAAACACACTAGTAACAATACAATTACACTGCAAACACACTAGTAACAATACAGTTTCACTGTGGAACTTCCAGGCCTTACCACAGACCTAGGTTTCAACAATATAAAACTCCATCTCCCAGCATGCTGTGCAGGAAACCGGAAATAGGAACTAGAGAACATCCGTTTGATACTTCTCAAATTCGCAATCAAATCAAACATGTATACATCGCGAAAACAAATTGACACGGGATGACAATGTTTTAAAACGTTCACTTGTTATTTGTGCGTCCTCTTTTTGTTAACATTTCACTTAGATTGTCCGTTACTTAAGTTTAGATCGTAACATAGCAGTCACCAGCGTTGAGGGCGGGGGCTCGCATAGTCGGCGCATTCCCAAGCGACTTTCGTAGCCACAGCAGCTAAGCAACTTTCATTTCTTCTTCAACTCCGATGCAGTTGAAAACGAATGGACATGGGATGACAGTGTTATAAAGCGTTCACATGTTAGATTTGCGTCCTCTTTTTGTTAAATTTTCACTTAGATTGTCCGTTACTATAGTTTAGATCGAAACATCACGCTGGTCACCAGGGGTGTGTTTCTCGACAGTGTCGTTGCTAACTAAGTTAGCAACTTACTTGGTTGCATTGCAATTTCCCATAGGCAACCTACTAAGTTGCTAACTGGTTAGCAACAATGCTTTCGAGAAACGGGGTCCAGCATTGAGGGGGCTTGCCGGCGCATTCCCATCACACTTTTGGTAAATGAAGCAACATCACAGATTACAACCATAAGAGAAATCATAAGAGAAAATATACGACTTTGGGACACTGGAATGTAAAAATTGATGCCTTACCTGTAGACAGTCTTGCTCCTTCTTGAAACCAAACAGTTTCTTAGTTCTAAATAGACCGTCTCTTTTAAAACCTCGCGCTGTGTTCCAAGTAGCTGCCCGCAGATATGCCTGACTTAAAATCGGCGGTATAATTTTCTTTTCAAGCTCGTTTGACCAGTATTTGAAGCGCTTGGAACTTGTCCTGTCCCAGGTGCAAAACAATCACCTGAAGTTAAAGTCAACTAAAAGCGGAGGGAGACACCGGAATGAAGCCGCAGGGATAGAAGACAGAAGGAATGCCCATGATTGGATGCGTCGCCACCAAGAGAGCCTTAAAGTTATGTATGCACATGCCCGAGACCAACTAACTCACGCCGCGGAACGCCGAAATTTGCAAGTCCCTCCTGGAACGAGTCCCCCATTGCCCACAAACGAAACCACCCCCTGGGACGTCACAAGATCCAGGACTTCCGGGATGCAACAGTCTACAGGGTAGAGGAAGCGCTGGACCCGGATGGGAGGGTCTATCGGATCCGCCCGGTGGAGGGAAGTGGGCCTGAAAAGAACATCCATAGAACAGAACTAAGAGTTATACCAACAAATGCTCGGCCAGACCTCAATGCCCCGGGAACATTGGACCACAAAAACAGGCGCCCGCCACACACAGGGCAAGAGGGGGTTACTCGGAAAGGGCCCGTAGATGAAGGTGAAGACGAGAGTGAGGAGGACTGTGAGGTAATCCTACTGGAATCCTCAACCAGTCAGCACCGGTGGCCACAACAAGCTACCAACCAACCTGACTCTGTAATCCCGTCTGAAGTCCACCACCAGTCGGAAGTCGGAAGCACAGGAAGCAAGACCCCTGATCCATCACCGAGTGTGTCAGAGGAGACAGGGGACCACATAAGCCCTAATACCAGCTTAGAGCAGGCGGATGCTGACCCAGACCCCTCCAGCCACGACCCCACACTTAGACGTTCAATAAGGACAACTAGAGGCCACCACAGTAACCCATTCCATCTGCCAAGAACCATCCCTGGCCAAGCTAATGCTGCTGAAAGCAGATCATAGCCCCCATTGCCCCTAGCTAGCTACTATAGATTGTTGGGAGATTGGAGAGGGAAGTCCTTGCCGGGACGGCAAGTTTCAATGCTGGGGTGAATGTAACAGGGTGTAGCAGGGGGGGAACGCGTTACTTACTCCAGCCCTATAGAGGGAGCCGATTTAGACTTTAGCCCTTCAGGGACTGGAGTAGGTAAGGGAAGAAGCTGATTTGATTCTGTTAATCAGAGTAGTGCAAGGTAGCAAGTGGAACCACCTGTATGTGAGTCGCCAGTCTTTTGTCCAAACAGCGTGTACAATTACTGTGTCGAGCTGAGTTCGCAGGAAAGTTTGTTCAACTAACCGCGGAGGTCTTGATACCTCAGAAGCGAATAAACTAAATAGCCAACTAACAGGACGGCTGCTGCAAGCGGGTTAAACTGTGTAACATTATCGGCTGTGGCAAGCGGGTAAAACCGTGTTACAACACTTGTCTACTCTCGCCTTGGGTCTTGAGGGGGCCGTGATCAGCTCGGGGTTACATTGCTGCTACAGACAACCAGCGGGCAGATAATTGCCGCTTTCCCCCCAGTATTACTTAGCATAGTAAAGTCACACCTCCAAGGAACATTTGATTGTTTTCTTTTCTTTTATTATTTTCTTTTGTTTAATTGTGCATTGGGAGACTAGCTGTATTCAGCACTCCTTACAGAACCCAGGATAGGCCAAGCCCTGACTGAGCTCCATATTCTCACTAGTTGCTGTGTTTGCCTTTCTTATAGAAATGTGTGGTGGCTATTGGTTGCTGTGTATACCTTTCTTATAGAGTGTGCAATTACCAGTTGCTGTGTCTTGCCTTTCTTATGCATGGTGCAGTATTTCCCAGTTGCTGTGCTTGCCTTTCTTATAAAGGGTGTGGTGTATTGTTCTACAGTGTGGCACTGGCTACTGGCCTCCTTGGGTCATGTCTCTGGATATGTTGTAATTGACTGGTCCTCAATATTTTAAACTTGCATTCTTTTTGTATAATAAACTAAAATTTGTATTTTTGATAAAATCAGCCTCAGTCTATCCTTAGTAGGCTCTGTGGCAGGGAGATCTTAGAAGGAGACAACATACATCTTGTTACACTTATGATAAGTGGATGGGAAGTCCCAGTGTGATTGGCGTATGGATGTGACGGCTCTGTTCAATGAGATCATGACAAATTGCGATAACACACAGATTCTCCTTTGAAGCTGGGTCATCATCACATGGCTTGGTAATTTCTGTGGGCATGTTAATCAACACAACAGTTCACAAAGTCATAATGTCAAAGTCAGGATGTTGGGTAAATACTTGCTGCATTGGAAACATAATAGACAGTCACTGCTGACATATTACTCACTGGTCATGCTCTACCTGATCCATGCTTTTCCTCAATATGTCTGCAGCCCTGTGTGGATTTCAGAAATGACTTATCTGTGGAAGTGTAGTCTCAGTCTACTGTTATTTCTGTGAGTTTAGCAGCTTCCCTCAGTGCACAATATGGTCATACTATCTGAGCAGATCAGATCTGACTGTCTTGGACGTGGAACAAATGCAAGCCTGTCTTTGTAATGCTGCATCAGCTTTTCCTTTAGTTTCCAGGATCTATATTTGTGTTGAACTATAGACACACCTTCTTGCTCAGCAATGGTCTTTAGTATGTTTTCATAGCTATCAGTCAAAGAATTGAGTCCTCACTTTTATATCTTTGGACAATACTGTTTTATCAATGTCTTCAGTGAGCTTAATAAAGGCTTTGTTATAGACATTGGTCTGCTTTTTTGGTGTTTCATATTAATTGTTTAATACTGGGACATATGAAATGTATCATTATTAAATGTAAATATAGAGCAGCACTTACATTGCAGTAACAATGAATTTGTCAACATTCTTCTCACCACTGATAATGTGATTTGGACTTGAGACTGTGTTTTGCCTGTATTTTGGACACCTCATACATTGAGTGACAGAACTAGGGTTGCAAAGGGGCGAAACATTTTCTTAACTTCCCATGGGAAGTTAAGCTGGGGAATTTTGGAAATATTCCAAATTGGAAACTTTCATGGAATTAAAGGAAATTATGGGAATTAATGGAAATTTAAGGGAATTAACTGTGATTTTTTTGGTAATTCCTACTGTTTCATATACAGGCATTAACATTTTGTTTCGTAATAAGCAATAGGATTTGTTTGTTCGTATTTTCACTTAGCTTAGCATACAAAGCTAGCTACCATGCTAGCGGGAATCCCATTCTCTGCCTATGGTTTACTAGCGTAAGATAGCAACACAGGAACCACTGAACTGCTCAAGATACACCATGCCACTCAACAACAAAATCCAATTGGTTGGAACATTGACTGACTATCAGTTTGTTCAGTTAGAATCCCAGAAAATGGTAAAACAAATTAAAATATAATGACACAACATCCCACCCCAACCAAACCTTATAGATTATGTAAGTTATATATAAGTTGTCAAGCTTAATCAGACAGATTAATCGTCCCATTACAGTTTATGCAAAAGGACGTACACCCATTTGAATGAGGACAAAAGTGACAACAAGCCCATAACTGGGCAACTCTGTTTGCAAACTTCCCCCAGTTTCACACCATTATTCCCACATGAGATGACATTTTTACTAGGAATGTGTTTTCCCGATGCACATGAACGCACCATAGGTTTCCTTTCTGTCTAGTAGCCTATGCTGATTGCTGTGTGCATGGGATTGATTTATATGCAGGGTAGAAATTTGGCTGAAATTGCATTAAATCAGGTTGTTTTAACTAATAATATGCTGCAAGATGGGGTTTTCTCCACTACATTTAAGTTCCCTGTTATAGACTAACTTGCCATTTTAAAAATGTATTCCCATTAATTAATTCCCATTAATTTCCGTATATTCCCGTTAATTCCCATGGAAAGTTTCCAACTTTGAAAATTCCCGGAATTTTGCAACCCTAGACAGAACACCCTGATTCGTCATACTATATTTACATATTTGGTATTGTTGGATTCAGAACAACCCCACCTTTCCAACAAGCCATCATATGTGTTTCTATGATAATCCCTGTTAAAGCAGCTACAACGTAAATGAAAACATTCTGCATAGATATTCATTTTTTGCATGTCCGCTTATTTTAGGTGTATGTTTACATGTCTCGATTCATTCCATACATCAAGATATCCACATCCAGTCTTTTCTAGTACTGTAGGTAAAGCAACTTCCTGACTATAAACATGCCAAGTTTCAAAGCTCTCAAAGCTTGTGTGATTGATCTGCACCAATTTATATGCCTTAACTCCAATACGGACAGGCTATATTTTAGTCCTTTTTTGGTTTTGGGGTGTATAACAATATCTGTTAATTTAACAATCTTAGCAGTAAAATATTTTTAGCCAACAATCCATTTCATATCTGGGAGACCTTGGAGATGAGGAAAAACATTGTTGGGTTTAGTTCTACCTCCGGTAGGGGTATCTAAAAAACTAAAGCCCTTTCTGACCATTTGTCACTAGCCTAAGTGTGTGCAATGGTGGTAGTGACAAGACATGCTCAATGATAAAACTGACAAAATTACATGCTCAAGATAAAACATCAGCACTGCAATCACAGCAGACAAAAGTAACATCGAAAATCTGTTATGGTTCAAATTTGCTTTCAGTTCGCCAGCAAACATATATAGTCTGTCATCAGGGGCGTGCAGAGACCTTTGAAGGGGCAGGGGCTCAAATTTAAAAAAAGGGCACATGGAACAAAATTGTCTGGTCTACACAGAGATCATAGGCTATAAGGCTACATCTTTTTGATTACCGTAAAACTTCAAATAATCGCCGAGTCCCTAAGAGACGCCTGTCTCTTTTAAAAGCCTGGCGTGGCTACAGGTTTGGGTTAAAGGCCGGTCTCCAGTAGAGGCCTGGTCTGTTTTTTAGTTTCGGGTTGTATTTAATCTTCTAAAACCCATCAGATCGTCTGTTTAAAGATTCGCAATGACACGAGACCGTTACAGAAAGGAGGTTACAGCAGTGTGAATTAGATGTTGCACGTCGTTACAAGCCGTCGAGTTGCTGCTCATCTCGTTGCGAATCTTGGGTGTGATTTGGGCTTAAGTATGGCGCAGACTGCGCACGTTATGATTAGATGGCATTAAAAGACTGCGGTGGGGAAAAGCTAGAGTTCCAAATTGAGTTCCAAACTTTTTTTCCAATATGAACTATGCCTATATGTCCGACTTCGTCATCGTTCAATTCATCCCTTGTGTTTAAAATTTGCGGATTGGCCGATGGTAAGCTTGTTTTTTTATGCTGGCAACAAAACCAGAGCGGTTATAAGCGTTATTCTTTATTCTAAATGCCATGGCGATAAAAAGTCAGAAAAGGAATTTACCTTAGACTAGGCTATATCAGAGCCCGTCTACGGACATTCTCTGGCTATATAACCTACTGAAATAGGTTAATGATGTAAAGTCAAGTCGCTTCTATGGGACTGGTGTGTGCGTGCACAGTTTTTATTGATGAGTCGGATTGGCAAGTGCTGCGATAGTTGCAGTGGAATGTGGCTGCCCAGGGCATTATAAAACTTCTCACTCTTAGACCTACTCATACGGCGGTGAAATGGCGTATTTAGCTGTCTAAATTCGAATCATATGCTGGGGAGAAATAAAATCAGGACATCCATGATTATTTTGTTATTCAGCACCCTGGTCAAAAAAATATGTTTCCTTGAGCCTGGAAGTAGGCTATGATTTGAATGTAGACTGTTGTCAAATTTGGCAAATACAAAGCGGGAGAAACAATATGGTTCATGCTCTCTCATGCTGTTTCATTCGTGCCGAAAAGGAGGGAGAATGAAACATTAAGCACATTCCACTTTTGCATCCGGTTTTGGTCAGGGCTGATAATGCAACTGTATTTGACAAAGGACCGATATAGGCTATTTGCTAGTGACAAAATATGAGCTTTCAGTGTGACGATGTCTTTGTAGATTACGTTTAATTAAAGCGTGTTTCATCTGTTCTGGCTATCCCCGCTATTTGGATCTTACTGTATCTCACTCAATGAACAACATCTCAACACTAAATGAATGATGATCCGTAATTGTCATCAGATAGCCTAGTCATATAGGTAGACATTCAGTGTGTTTGAAATAATGAAGTCGATAATATTTTCCATCTTTGCAGAGGAAAAGTTTTGTGTAAAGGGAATTAAAGGCCTGTCTCATATAGACGCCTGTCTCTAATACTAGCCGGTGCAGTTTGGCGATTTGGGAAAAATAAAAGCCCAGGCTATTATTTGGAGTTTTACGGCAAATTCAAAGCTAATTTTAATAGCCTAGAAATCTACGCACCCTAGCGGCAGCAAATATGTTATTGCCTAGTCTGGCTTGTCAGGCTACAGGTTTCTTGCAGATTCACGTGCTGTGCGTGTGGCCACTGAGTGAAATGACGCGTAATGTAGCCAACTGTAAACAGAGAACGACATGTGAAGTTGGGTTAGTTAAACAACTACAGTAGCCTATGTAGACCGACTTATGACGATTTTAGAAAAGGTTTGCCTACTCTGTTTTATGAACTAGGTCTACTAACCTAAGCTACTATAACATAGTAACCTAAACAGAATATGTTATGAACGTTCATTACATTACATTACATTACATTACATTAGGCTGACGCATTTTTAGCCAAAGCGACTAACAACATGGTAAACAGTTTAAGTTTTAGAGCAATTCTCAACAATTTTAGGACAATTTAAAAACATTACAGTAGAGTGCTGTTTTTAACAGTTACTTGTCAGTTTAAGACGGCTGATGAGTGCTAGGATCAGTAAGACTTGTTGTAAGTGGTGCTATGAGAGGAGATGTTCTCTAAAGAGCTGGGTCTTCAGGAGTTTTTTGAAAATGGAGAAGGATGTCCCTGCCCTTGTAGGAACTGGCAGTGTGTTCCATCAAAGAGGAACAACAGATGAGAAAAGTTTGGATTGGCTTGAGCGTACCGGTGGTAGAGCTAGACTGAGGAGCGCAGCGGTCTGGAGGTAGCGTATGTCTGTATGAGGGCATTCAAGTAGGTGGGAGCAGAACCGGAGACTACTTTGTAGGCAAGCGTTAGAGCCTTGAATTTGATGCGCGGGCCGCCATAGGTAGCCAGTGTAGCTGGATGAGCAGCGGGTAACATGTGCCCTTTTGGGTTGGTTGTAGACCAGGCACGCCGCCGTGTTCTGGATCATCTGAAGTGGTTTCACTGCGCAGGCTGAGAGACCTGTCAGGAGGGCATTGCAGTAGTCGAGTCGTGAGATGACTATTGCCTGAACCAGAAGTTGGGTAGCATCTTGAGTCAAGTAAGTCCTGATTTTCCGTTATGTTGTAGAGTCTTGAAGCGGCATGACCGGGCGACTGAGGCAACATGATCTGAGAAGTTTAGTTGGTTGTAGAGAACAACTCCTAGATTTCTTGCAGTCCTGGTAGGTGAAACAGACAGGGAGTCAAATTTGATGTTGATGTCGTGGTGTATGGTAGGTTTAGCTGGGAGGACCAGCAGTTCAGTCTTTGAGAGGTTCAGCTGGAGGTGGTGTGCCTTCATCCATGTAGCTATATCTGAGAGGCAATCCGAGATCCGTGCTGAAACCAAGGGGTCATCAGGTGGAAAGGACAGATAGAGCTGTGTGTCGTCTGCATAGCAGTGGTATGAGAAGCCATCGCGAGCGGATAATCTGTCCCAAGGAGGTGGTGTAGATAGCAAAGAGAAGGGGGCCCAGCACTGAGCCCTGGGGTTCAGTTCAGCCTTAGATTTTCGAAGCTGCCAGGTTATTGAAATGGATGGACCATGACATGGTTAAAACGGGTTTGATAGCCTACTTCATTAAACATGAAACAACTTTAAACATTTTATTCTCTATTCTCTAAGTTGAATACTATTGCATGTTCAGATAGGGTAACTGCCAAGTGACCTTACCGTGCTCCCAAACGTCTCCTGCAGCACTGTGCCTGCGTGCACCTTCTGAGAGTTCACTGAATGTATGGCGTCCTTGCGGATTGGTGGCTGCAAGGCATGTCAATTAACAAAGAAAAGTGTTATTTTTGTAAATTTCTAATTTCACAAACTATTAATGAGACATTTAGCGAATATTCACGTTAGCGGAAGTATTACAAATTTTAAAAAGTAAAAAACGGGTCTTGTCAAAAGGGCACTTGGACATCAAAGGGACAAAAGGGCAGGTGCTAGAGCCCCTGTAGCCCCCCTTCTCTGCACGTGCCTGTGTGTTATAGTCTGTCTAAGGCATGTGAAGCAACTCTCTATTGACTGAGTTGTTTTTGTGTGTTAAACAGAGGGTCCTTAGTCTAGGGGTAAACATCAGCTGCAGTGTCATATGATTAGGGGCCTTTTTGAGCCTTTTGACAGCAAAGTCAAACAAACATCCCACAGACCTTAAAAAAACACAAGGTTAGTTGCTGTTTTAGATCTGTTAAAGTAACTTGCAGCAGTGGAGGATCGAATAGTATTTTTTTTGCAATTGAGTACAGTTAATGCTCAAAGGCTAGATTGCCAGCTCACTGTCCTCTTCTCATTCCAAGGTTCACAGAGTTCATAGGGCCAGTTTGTTGTGCTTTCTGACATCTGCTTTGGGGTACCCCACATTCTTAGGGCTCAGCTGCATATTTTGCTTCATCTTCTGTCAACTATCTTCTTTTGTAAAGTGACCTTGAGTTTGAGTAAGGCACAGATTTTTTTATGCCTTGGTGTCGCGGTATAATTTTGCATATTTTGTCTTATGTGTAAAATGCCTTGTGTGTGCTGATTATTATTACAGTGCATGAAAATGCACTGTTATTCCAAGGCTTCTTCTTCTTCTTCTTCTTCTTCTTCTTCTTCTTCTTCTTCTTCTTCTTCTTCTTCTTCTTCTTCTTCTTCTTCTTCTTCTTCTTCTTCTTCTTCAGTTAATGCAGCTTAAACCGTTTAACGTAGAAACTTCATTCAAACTATGTTGCGTAGGTCTTACTTAGGACAGGCTTTGTATTTTTCATCTTTGTAACTTTTATACTTTTTTAAACTATTAATTAAAACTAATCAAAATTTCCCCATTGACTTAACATTATGATTATGACATCACAATCTGACGTTAAGCAATTAGAATCCTATGGCAGGTGTTAGGGCAACCTGGATCAACTGCCAGTCTCAGGCTTTAAGCATACAAACTGGCCCTATTAAGACTACACATCCTGTTCAACTGCTTCCTCTGCCAAAAACTGTTTAAAAATAAAAGTCCTCACCACAATATTTCACTGTTAAACAATTTGACCCTTTAAACTACTGAACTTTTTAACTGTTCAGCCATTGTAACTGTTACTTTTCATCAACTATGACTCCTACCCACTGTAGCTAGTTAGCATGGTTAACATAGTTAGCATGCTAAGATATTAGCATGCTAACATCTTTAGTTAGCATTTTTAAAGCAAAACTATTGAAAATGATTAGCTAAGTTAGCTAAGTAACATGGTTAACATATTTAGCATGCTAGCATGTTAGCATCTTAGTTAACATTTTTAGCAAAACTGCTAAAATGATTAGCTAAGTTAGCCCAAATAGCGTGGCTAGCATAGTTAGCATCTTATTTAGCATTTTTAACAAAACTGTTAAAATGATTAGCTAAGTTAGCTAAGTAACATGGTTAGCATAGTTAGCATGTTAGCATGCCAGTTAGCATTTTTAACAAAACTGCTAAAATAATTAGCTAAGTAACATGGTTAACATATTTAACATGCTAGCATGTTAGCATGCTAGTTAGCATTTTTAGCAAAACTGCTAAAAATGATTAGCTAAGTTAGGTAAATAGCATTGATTAGCATAGTTAGCATGCTGGCGTGTTATCATTTTTAGTTAGCATTTTAAACAAAACTGCTAAAATGATTAGCTAAGTTAGCTAAAAGTAGCATGGTTAACATAGTTAGCATGCTAACATGCTAGTTTGCATAGTTAGCAAAACTGTTAAAATTAGCTAAGTAACATAGTTAGCATGCTAGCATAGTTAGCATGCTAATTAGCATTTTAGCAAAAACTTGGTTAACATTATTATCTTTGATAACATAGTAGCATAACTGCTAGCAAACATTAGGGCCATTCCAACTGTTAGTTATCGTCAATTATCTACCTAAATAATTTAACTATTTAAATGATCCACCTATTTAACCGTTCAATCATTCCAACTACATTAAACCTTATCTACCAAGCAAATCATTTAACTATATAAACTATCCACCTATTTAACTGTTCAGTCATTCCAACTATATTAAACCTCATCTACCTAGTTCAGTCATTCCAACTATATTAAACCTCATCTACCTAGCAAATAATTTAACCATTTAAACTATCCACCTATTTAACTGTCCAGTCATTCAAACTATATTAAACTTTGTCTACCTAGCAAATAATTTAACCTTTTAAACTATCCACCTATTTAACTGTTCAGTCATTCCAACTATATTAAACCTCATCTACCTAGTTCAGTCATTCCAACTATATTAAACCTCATCTACCTAGTTCAGTCATTTGAACTATATTAAACCTCATCATGTTGGTTGCCAATTAGCACATCATCTGTTTTAACAATATATTTCACACCATATGTTTTGCATTTTCATGCACTGGTAATTCCCTGGAATTGCGTTTTCTAGTTATTATTATTATTATTTTGTTACTGTGTTTACTCTGTAAAGCGACCTTGGGTGCTTTGAAAGGCGCTATGTAACAAATAAAATGTATTATTATTATATGAATGTAACTTATATTATTACAGTGCATGAAAATGCACTGTACTGTTCTTCCTAGTCTTCTTCTTCTTCTTCTTCTTCTTCTTCTTCTTCTTCTTCTTCTTCTTCTTCTTCTTCTTCTTCTTCTTCTTCTTCTTCTTCTTCTTCTTCTTCTTCTTCTTCTTCTTCTTCTTCTTCTGCAGTTTCAACCGTTTAACGTAGAAACTTCATTCAAACGATGTTACGTAGGTCTTACTTATGACATCTGGGCTTTGTATTTTTCATCTTTGTAACTTTTATACTTTTTAAAATATTTATTAAAAACTACTCAAAACTTCCCCATAGACTTAACATTAGGCTGATGACATCACGATGGGCTAACTAGAAAACGCAATTCCAGGGAATTACCAGTGCATGAAAATGCAAAACATATGGTGGAATTACCAGTGCATGAAAATGCAAAACATATGGTGTGTTAAATATAGTTTGTTAAAACAGATGATGTGCTAATTGGCAACCAACATGATGAGGTTTAATATAGTTGGAATGACTGAACAGTTAAATAGGTGGATAGTTTAAAAGGTTGAATTATTTGCTAGGTAGATGAGGTTTAATATAGTTGGAATGACTAAACTAGGTAGATGAGGTTTAATATAGTTGGAATGACTGAACAGTTAAATAGGTGGATAGTTTAAAAGGTTAAATCATTTGCTAGGTAGGTGAGGTTTAATATAGTTGGAATGACTGAACAGTTAAATAGGTGGATAGTTTAAATGGTTAAATTATTTGCTAGGTAGATGAGGTTTAATATAATTGGAATGACTGAACAGTTAAATAGGTGGATAGTTTAAATGGTTAAATTATGTTGTGGACAGAGGAAACAATTGAACAGTGTAGTCTTTGTATGCTTAAAGCCTGAGAAACTGATAGGGTGCAGGTGGCCTGGCCACCTGGCCTAGGATTCTAATTACTTAACGGCCCGATTCTGATGTCATCAGCCCAATGTTAAGTCTATGGGGAAGTTTTGAGTAGTTTTTAAGGAATAGTTTAAAAAGTATAAAAGTTACAAAGATGAAAAATACAAAGTCCAGATGTCCTAAGTAAGACCTACTTAACATAGTTTGAATGAAGTTTCTACGTTAAACGGTTGAAGCTGCATTAATTGCGTTAGAAGAAGAAGAAGAAGAAGAAGAAGAAGAAGAAGCCTAGGAAGAACAGTACAGTGCATTTTCATGCACTGTAATTAACTTGATTTGCACTTGTATCAACTTCCAGCTGCTCAACTAGGACCTATCAAAGGGCCAGTTAAACTGATTGCACCTGTATCAACTGTTTTCTGCTTAACTAGGCCAACTCTCTCTGTGTCTCTCCATTCTACAAGGATATAAGGCACATTCCATGCAACTTTCTATTCATTCATCCTCTTCTAACCATTCACTCATCCACCCATTAAGCTCTCCATCAACATCCATTAAACAATCTGCCTATCAACATCCATTCAACTTTCTGTCTATCAACATCCATTACACTATCTACATTCAACTTTTAAATGATATACTCTGTCTCAGGCTTTAAGCATACGATCTGGCTCTCTTAAGACTACTATTTCCTCTGCCCACAACTGTTTCAAAATAAATGTCCTCACTACAATAATTCACTATTAAATAATTTAACTATTTAAACTACTCAACTATTTAACTGTTCAGCCATTTCAACTGTCAGTTGTTATTACAGTTTTTCTCAGTCGCTTTGGTGCTTTTTTCAGATCAGAATGAAAATTCTCATAACTATTAGTTCAACCTCCACAACATTTAGTCATTTGTGCACATCATAGTAGCAATTTCTCCTTCTTCTGAACAAATTGCAAATGCTTTTGGACATGTATCAGTTGCTTTCATACAATTCTCTGCTGTTTTTTAACATTATCATTTGCTTATGTCATGTCAGTCAAAATGAAGTATGGATGCTGAATAGTCGTTCCCAATAAAACTAATAGTCTTCATTTCATTGCTTGTCATTACATACAAAATTGTTGAAATAGTTATCAAATTGTCACAATGCTGTAGAATTTCAAAGAGCATACAGTAAAAAATTACGTATTCAGTGTCTTGTACTCACTTACTCCCCTAACTACAGCAATGTGTAACTTTACTGTAGTTTTCAAATGGCTGTACAAGTCCTGTATAGTGCTGTCTTGAGCATGTTCAGGTAGTGTCACTGAGTTCTGACCTTTTTTTTGCATTGGAAAACACTGAGAGAACTGTCATAATGAAAACATGACAAAGCCATTTGACTATCTTGTTTATAAACAATGGTGTCAAGACACTGACAGTTTCATTGACATAAATACCTGCTTTTGAGGAATTTTTCCTCAAAATTAAATTTTCTAGTTATTATTTTTACAGTTCACTCTCCATTGAATCTTACTTCAGCTCTCCATTGAATAATGTCCTCTCAGATAAAGTGTGATTTGTGTGGGTTGAAGATTGATTTACTCAGTAACAGTTTACTATGATGTGGAATTGGATTTTTCCTCCACTCTTGATTGCTTTTCATAATGCACGCCAACTCCTGCTGTTAAGCAACGACAACAAAAAAACATGACAAATGGGACACTTTGATATGATTTGGAAAATGAGATTATGCAAACCTGATGAAGACAAATGCTGAAACCTCTGCAATGCAAAAGTCAAAAGCTTCACATCAAAGATTCACATAACAAAAACATGAAAATACGCAAAGAATAAATCCACTTAAGAAAGCCATGCCGAGTGTGGACAAGTTGGGGAGTAAGAATGCTTAGGTCACTGTAACTGAACACTGATAAAGGATTTAGAAAAGGTGTATTAATCAATCTAATCAACGTTGCGATCACAGAGCAAGGGCTGCATGGGTAGGTCCTGTAAGCACTGGAGACACAACAGCCGAAAGGGCTGAATAGCGGGGGTTCCTATAGTTAGAGATAGATAGATAGATAGATAGATAGAGATACATACAGTAGATAGATAGAGATAAATAGATAGATAGATAGATAGATAGATAGATAGATAGAGATACATACAGTAGATAGATAGAGATAAATAGATAGATAGATAGATAGATAGATAGATAGATAGATACATACAGTAGATAGATAGATAGATAGATAGATAGATAGATAGATAGATAGATAGATACAGTAGATAGATAGATAGATAGATAGATAGATAGATAGATAGATACATACATACATAGATAGATAGATAGAGATAGATAGATACATACATACATACATACATACATACATACACTGTCAGACACCAAACAGGACGAGGACCACAAAAGCGTCACGTTCAAAAGTTTATTTAAGGGTTGGGGGTTAAGGGGGTTTCAGGGTTCGGGCGGGGGTTCAGGAGTTCAAGAGTCTGCGTGTGTGTGTGTTCCCCAGTAGCCTAACAGCGATGGCAGGAGCTGGATGATCCGGGAAGTCCTGGGGGAGACACACACACACAACAGCAATTGAAACGAAGCAGCAGTACAGTCAAGGACTAGGGCGGTATTTCAGAGAAGAGGGACGGAAGGCAGGTCAAGATTACCGGGCTGGAGAACACAGAAGTAGTCGAGCTGGTCCGGGATCACAGGCAAAGAGTCAGAGGTGTTTTTCCAAAACAGGCAGGTAACTGGTGCTGGTTGCAGACGATCTGACAAGTGTGGACTGAAAAGCAAGGCTTTATATACAGGGCATGATGAGTGGTGAATGCAGTGCAGCTGGTAGGTAAACGAGGGTGAGGCAGAGCAGAGCAGGAACAGGTGGAGGTCATCAGACTTCAATCAGCGCGTGTTACCAGGCAGAGAGAGAGCTCATGACACATACATACATACATAGATGAATAGATAGATCGATAGAGAGATACATAGATAGATAGATAAATAGATAGATAGATACATACATACATACATACATAGATAGACAGATACATAGATAGATAGATAGAGAGAGAGAGAGAGATAGATACATACATACATACATACATACATACTGTACATACATACATATATACATACATACAGTACATACATACATGCATATCGATTGTTGCCTCAAATATGTTGGTCTACATGTATGTTGTCTGTGCTTTGACTCTTGTCTCCTGGCCCCGTAGGTCAGAAGTGACAGGAGACAGGTTCCTTCAATATGTTGTGCCAATTTTCTGATTCTGAATTACTTAATTAATTTTTAAGTAAATTTTTTGCTGACACAACTGTCAACAAAATCTGATACAGGCCCTTGAAACCCATAAACAGACTACACACAAACAATTGAAGAATTTGATTTCAAAACGCTAAATCTCCATTTTTAAAAACATGAATAAATCATGTTATTTAATTTTGTGTTGCAGGTAATACCAATAACATTGCAGTTGTTTTGTTTTGATTGAGTAAAGATAAATCAATAATAACCCAACAGTTCTGCTGAAATTACTGACTTATGGAAATGGAGGGTATAGCGTTTTTTGAACCAAACTCTTCAACTAAACTAAAATGAAATATCAGTCCCTTCAGGATGGGTGGGTACTTGTTGTGAATGTGGCAAAAAGTGACTCGCAGCTGCAATTGCAGGTATTCCATCAAGTTGAAGTTGTCAAAACACAAGGTCCCGAGGGCCTGGTTATGCGACAATAATTTCAGCTTAATTGTTTGTCTCTAGCCTGCTGTGGTCTTCCATTCTGTTTTTCACTCCCCTCTTCTGCACCTTCATTTAGTTCAGTGCCCGAGTTGAGATGAGTGTGTGAGTTTTGCATTTTTGCCAAAGATTTTGTGATATTGACCTTCAGTGTTGAGGTCTGTTGTTATAGACTCTTTCAACAATAAAAAAACAAAACAATGCTTGAACGTTCTATTTGGTTCCCAATCTACTTCCTCTGCATTAAGATAACATATGGAATGTTAAAACGGAAGCCTTGTGGGGCCACCTATGATGCTGATAATGGAACTCTCTTGAGAGGGTCGCTATGAGACTTTGCAAAGAAAAAGGGACCACAGTGCTCATCGGAATATTTTGCCCAAACAAGGGACAGGGAAATCATATCGGGGTCCAAGCGTAGGAAATGGGGTCAGTTTGGAATATAAATGCCGTCATCCAGTATCAGCGCTATCAGAGCTGTGTTTACTTTGCCCGGCATAGGGTATACTTGGATCACCATCATGTCAAAGCCATCGCTTAACTCCACCAGTTTGAGTGCCTGAAAAGACTCGGCATTCCTGTCTGTCAGTGTGAGCGCAAGCAGAAATACTGGGTTGACCTTTCACCCCGTGAGTTTTTGGACAAAGTCTTATTTTTGAGAAGATGTGTCTTAGGACCCGATTGGTCCAGCTGAGTCAACCAACCTAGAATGTTTTTAATTGTATTTTGTAAAGTAATGAAGATTGAAGGACCAAAACATAGTTTATAAATATAAATATTTGGAAGAGAAACAGTGTGTGGGAGTGTTTTGAGTTACAGAAGATGCGTCCTAAAAGTATTAATCTATGTACACAGTTTACGGCAACGGTCCACCGAGCTTCCATTTACTGTGTATCTTGTTTGACCGTGAAGTATTATATAACTGTCCGTTTATGGTGATAGTAAGATGATGTATGATTGCCCTATAACAAAGTCCTTTTAGGCAAGTCCCTCCACTCAGCGGCCATATCGCAACACTTTTTGGGCACTCATCGGGCATCCAATTCGACAGAAGTGCGCGTGCTCCAGCAGCGAGTTCACAACATATGATTAGCACAATGTCTTCACAACACACCATATAATTGGCTCAATGCATTCACATCACACCACATGATTGGCTCAATGTATTCACATGTCGACGTTTTACCGAGGAAGGGGTGGGATATGTGTAGACAACGGCGTTACAAACTAGCTCCATGCATTTCTATGCAGGATTTTTTGAGTGCTGTGTCTCCTCATTAGAAAGTCTCTGCCTATAACTTGCCACATTCAATATTGATGATGTAAAATGGACACCCGTATGTGCCACAAATATTATATAAAAGTTTCATGAACATTTTACTGAACATGTTGTCACGGTTACATTACTCAGTTGGACACAAACAAACACAAACAAATAATACCAACTACCACATGATTCTCTGTGATTGTCTTGTATGCTAACACAACTGTTGCAAAAACGTTTGACAGACAAGTTTGAAGATTGCATTGCAGAGGTCTCCAAAAAGAGTTGCAGATAAATTATTAAAGAAAATGCCTTATGAAAGGCTTTGTCTCAGACCGAAGAAATAAGGAAGCTAGAATAAACTGACTTAACTAATCATCAAAGCTGAGAGTTGCTTTGTTATTAGCTCAATCTGTGTTCAGAGGGAGTGATTCTAATAGTTCAAACAGTCCCAGAATTGCCATGAAATTAATTACTTTGGAGATTACATCCATATACGCAGACACAGACATGAAACCTGCTCCTAGTCTTCCTTGAAGTCATTCTATTAATCTCCATATCAGAGGACTGGCAGACTTGTGCCCAGTACACTCTAAAAAATAATACACTGGCTCAACTTAAAAAAATTGAGGTAACAATTTGCATGGATCTTTTTAAGTAATTTCAAATCAAGCCGTTTTTGAGTAAATATTGTGAGACTTATATAGCCTAGTTAGAACAACTGAATTATATTATATGATCAAATTAATATAATTAAGTTGATTCAACTTAATTAAGCTTTTAGAGGACAAATCAGGTTGATTGTGCTAAACTAATTGAGTTCTTCTCACTATAAAAGTCTCACAATATTTACTCAAAAACAACTTGAGTTGAAATGAATTAAGGTAACAATTTGCATGGATCTTTTTAAGTTATAGTAACTTACTTCACTTCTGTCTGAATAAAAGCACACAGCAATTTAAATTTTCTGAAAGCATTGTTTATTTTTAAAGCAATGGCAACTGGTCCAGTTGTGCAATGAATGAATGTACAGATCCGTCTGAATTCGTTATTTATCTGTATAAAAGAAAGGCACAATGTTAGAAAATTTACCTCAAGACAAACAACAAAATGAACAAAATCTACAACGGGGTTTGCAGGGATTGACATAGAATATTTCTCAAACTTCAAAAATAAATAAATGTTGGCCTACCTATTATGTTCAGGTTAAGCTAAGAATGTCAAATGGCCCACAAACCTTCATAAATAGTGACAATGTTAGGCTTAACTAGGACGACCAAATATGATCCTCAAACACGTGCAGTGTTAACACTAGCAATGCTAAAATGTTAAGTGCTGAATACAGCTGCCACGGTGAAGTTTGAAGACACCAGACAGCTAAATTTACCTTTACTAACTCCAAATTATCAAAGGGCAGGCTGCAGGTAACTTTGAAGACGCCAGCTACCAAAGTCATCTTTTCAAATGGTTTAATTACTGTGCAAGCAGCAGCTAGCTTGGAAGACACGATAGCTAACTGTCTGTAGATAGCTAGCTAAATCCATCTTTTCAAATATTCAGCAAAAGGGCAAGCTGTAACATTAATTTCATATGCACGTGACAATGATTTTGATGCACTGTGTGCCGTTGTTTGATAGCTGTTGCTTTTAAAACAAACACAAAAATAGTAGGCTAGACTACTTTGCACGTACCTTTGATGTTCGATGCAGGCTACAGGATCCTGTGCCAGCATTTCTGTTACTTCTCAGGCGGGGAGCGTACCTATGTTCCCCGGGACCTATGTTCCCCGCTATTTGTATGGGACCGGGGAACATAGGACCCTTTTTGTAGAAAAGGGTCCTATGTTCCCCTCCTTGTATCTGACCACGGAAATTGCATGGGATATGCTTGCGAGTGCACATTTCGTGCACAAACGGTAGCAAAGTGTATTTTTCAATGTTGCTTGCCGTAGCACACCAGGTAGACCTACACATACGCCGCCGCGATTGCAATATTGACACAAGCCAGAAGGGCGATTTTCCTAACTTCCACGTTGAGCATAGCGGAGTAAAAGAATAGATGAAGAACATTTTTTATAACATAGGCCTACAATGGTTTTACTTGTGTAGTGCTTACTGAATATAACGAGTTCAAAGTTAACATTCTAGGTAACTTTGCATTGTCCGCTTAAATTGAGGACAGCAACACACACGAGCTGCACCTCTCACAGAAGAAACGCGCTACAACTACATGCCTTTTTAAGTTGATATTTAATTGGTTTGTTTTGTTAATTTTTCCGTTCGCTGGCACGCTGCAGGGGGGACTGCGCGTTGCTCCGAAGCCCCTTTGGTCTGACTCGTCAATAATCCAAAAATGTCCCTTTGGGTCTACAGCCCAGTATAGTTTGATATCTCTTTGTTCCATTAAAATTAATCCCATTCTTCCGACAGCTCAACCAAAGGCTATTTTAGATCACCTCCTTCACCTCTTGTACAGTAAGAATCAACAATGACATGCCAAGTGCAAAGACAATGACAAGCTTGGGACTGAAGCCATGCAGACTCGGCTAGATTTAAACATCAGGCCGTTGCAGCAAGACAGTGAGCCAAAAATCATAGTAAAACAGGTGGGGCTGTGTCATTAGGCTGATTGCCACTGACACCAGCTACTGTTACAAACAAGACTTAAGTGTCTCAATTAAATCAATTAAACGTGACTATATCGCGACTGGGCTCCTTTTCTGCCTCTGTGCAAAGAACTTCAGTTCGCGGCGCCCCCTCTTCCTTCCGTCATCACAAAGTGTTTTCCACCAAAAGCTGTCACCGGTCCGCACGTCTGTTGTAACTGTGTTGACTGAAGGGATTGTGTGTTTCTGGTTAAATAAAACGGATATATGTGAGTGTGTGTATATGTGAATATTTTCCTTATTTATTGATGTCATAAGCATGCTTTATAGGTAGCCTAAGTTGAGTTTATGCTAACATAGCCTAGCATTATTAACTTAAACTCGTCTCTCTTAGCATCTGTTGAACCTTCTTTTCATCTTCTGAAATTATCGATGCGCATTAAACCGCATATAAGTCAAGCAGCTATTTCAAGCAGCTACTGTTACAATTAAATCGATTAAACGTGACTATATCACACTGGGCTCCGCACTGCGCCACAGTGCAAAGAACTTCAGTTTGCGGAGCCCACTCTCCTTCCCTCATCACAAAGTGTGGGCACGGAGCAACAACAACCCGCGCCTTGCCGTGCGGCTGCAGTCTACTTGGAAGCAGTGGGGAACATAGGACCCTTTTTTCAAAAAAGGTAGCGGGGAACATAGGACCCGGGGAACATAGGGATGACCCCCTCAGGCGTGGTCTGGAAGGTTCTGAACGTTTAGTCGTGTTATCAGCTTTATAAGTTTGGTCACGAGATTTACAAGTTTCAGTAACTTAATACTTATTGTTAGGTGAAAGCAAGACTGTGTGTTGAAAATCCATACATTAATAAGTTGAGACAGCTTTCTTTCTTTTTCAGTATGACAAACTCCTTAAAATAAGTTGTCAACTCACCTATACATGTACAAGTAACAAACTTAATTTTTTTATGTCGAAAATGTTCTTCATTTTAAGTTTCATCTACTAACCTCATGAATAATTTTTTAGAGTGTACCGCTAGATTTCCTGATTGGGGTTTTGTTGACGGTAGTAGCAGTGATCAACGGCTGCCAAATCATGTCACACTGACCCCTCCTTTACATTTGTTTTCAATGTGTCTTGATCCAATCACAAAGTGGTCAAGTGTAAACAATCACAAAGATGTGTTGTGATCTGATCACTCAAACCACTTGCTTATAGGCATTTGACCACATGTCTTTTCATAGTGTAAAGGCTAATGCGTTCTGCAGGACACTGGGAGTTATAAGTCCTGCAACATTGTCAGTAACAGAATCTACACACAACTGCAGCAATGTCTTTCGCTGTACGTGTAAACAGTGATGTGCCATGGCTGATCACCAAAGACATATTCTGAAGACTAATGTAAACATGCCAATTGAAACCCTACATTTAAGAATCTTCACAGACTATTGGGACAGACAACCAGTCGAAGACAGAAGTAATGATTTGTTTGTTATCAGGCGAATGGCCTCCCACACGAAGAAACAATATATTCCATATAATCTAGACCTTCAGTCATGAGGTCTGTTGTTAGGATGAATGCTTTCAATGCTTTTAGACTTTACAAGGAGTCTTTATAAGTGCTGCATATTTCAACCCGTGTGAGAGGAATGAAGCTGGCTTTGTTCATTCTAATTAACCTCATATATTCTGAAACAATTACTCTATTACAGAATGCTATGAGATTGAGGGGTAATTTTATGCAGCACAGTTTAACTTATTGAGGAGTTAATTCTTTTCCTGGCTCCTTCTGGAATTCTAAGCGAATGATCTATAGTTTCAGTGTTCTTTGTACAGTCTATGGAAAAAATACCAGAGGATAATGTTCACATCATAGTGTGGAATTCTCGGTTTGTGTATGTTCTAATCACATATTTGTGACCGCCTGCAAAAAAAGTGCACGGTGTGACTAGTAGACCTGTTCCAAGACATCGAAGACATAACATGCATGTCATATGTACATGTAAGTAAGTACACTTAATAGGTTTATTCCACTGTATCAAAGAGTAACAAGGTTGTAGCAGCACAGCTGTTACATGTACACTGAAGAAAATGAGGCCTTGACTGGAGCTAAGAATGGTTTGTATATCAAATCTATCATGACCAGATTTACCCCATCCAGCAGATCCAGCCAATTGGCAAAGTTTTGTAAAAGCACTCAGAAAGCACTCAGTATTGAAATGTAACAACTAAATGTAGGTACCCACAAAGACATAATGCAAGTACAATGAGAGTACCTGATAGTACATGTTGTTACACAGGTTGTACCACTGTACCTAATTAGGTAGGTACACTGTAACAGTGACACGTTAAAATAAAGTGTTACCGTAAACAGCCACTGCTTGCACCAGAATGCTGCCTATACTGTATCTCCACTTTCTCCACGACCCCTCACAAATGCATAAAATAACCAAAGCACAACATGTCATTATGCTCTCCCAGAATGAAGTCTGTTTGTACAGAACAGGCCATAGGTTTTCAAAAAATTGCACCAAAAATGGGTGATAATGATATGTACATTTGCCCTATTGCACTGTTCAGCTCAATCCATCAGTTCCTTGTGAATGCAGTTACATAATGGTCCACGTGTCTGGGAATGTTTTTGTGGGGAGGCAGGTTTTTAGGCACCCCAAAAGGGAGTATATGATCCAGATTGTAAAGCTACTGAGTTGCAGATAGTATGAAAAAAGAGTTTTGAGAGTATGAAAAAAGAACATGTCATTCAAATACTTAGACAGACAGATAGATAGATAGATAGATAGATAGATAGATAGATAGATAGATAGATAGATACTTTATTGATCCCCAAGGGGAAATTCAAGGAAGTGTGGTCTCAATATATCATTGATGCAAGTTTATTACATTGTGCACATTTAAATATTTCTGTAGGTTGTATACTGTAGGTTGTCTAGTATTTTGAACCTGGGTGGATGAAGAGAACCAAAGTAGTTGGCACATACCATAGCTAACAAAACAAGTGAGGGCATGCTCTCTCAAGGACACCCAGGGGATGCCTCTCACTCTCTTGCTAAACGCATGAGTTCAAGCCTGCTTTACTGTTTTCCAGATGTTTTCAGACTTCTTTCAAAGTCAAAAATGCTGAGGGGAAAAAAACATACCCCCCCTCCCCCTCCCAAACACAAATATACCAACACACATACACAGTTTTTTTTTTTTAGAAGCACAGGGGTCAAGTTTGCAGAACTCTCTGGAACATAGGGACCCCTGCAGTTATGTAAAAATCTCATCCAATCAAAGTGGTTGTGAGGAGGAGACCTGTGTGATGTTGCGAAACGCTGGCCCGAGGCTAGTCCATATAAAGCCCAGCAATGAGGCCCCGAGCTTCACTGCTACCTCTGACTCTACTCAACAAATCAAGGTAGACTTTCTCCCACTTATTCCTAGTTTTTTTATTTCTTATTTTATCTTATGTCTGAGAGAGGCACGGGAATACTGTGGTGTAGTTGTTGGGGTTTTTTTCCTCTCCGTGCGGTGAACCATGAGGATATTTGTGAAACATGATGGTATTTTTTTTTTTACATTGATCTGTTGTGTTACATGATTGGTCTTCCCCTCTGTTTTCCAGACACAGC
>NC_063210.1:21002037-21004537 GCF_017589495.1 Alosa alosa | reverse complement strand
CACGTAACGACGAGCTCCGTTCGCGACGCGCAAAAACAGAAGACGGGTCTATTTTTTTTTTTACGTAGCCTACGCGCCTCTATCACATCTGGTGTAGCCAGTTGCACTGATCACAGTAAGGTAATTGATGTAGCCTCCCTGTCAGTCTCACACGCATGCATTGTATTGCCATAAGCAAAACTGTATAGCTGTAGCACCAGTACTACGTTGGTAAATCATCCATCGCACAAACTATTTTTTTTTGTAGCATGTGCGACATATATGTCGCACTGTATAGGCCTGACTCTGAAGATGATATTCAGTCAGAGAGAGAGGGGAAAAAAACACATAACCCATCAACATCAGACACCCATCCACTTCATCTTCTGTCAATTTAGAATATAATGGAGTCCAATTTCTTTGGAAGGAAGTCAGGCTCTATTGCAAGATGAAAATATAAACATGCTTTCTGAAACAAAAAGAATCCCAATAAAATATGGGACAGTGTGGCCATCTTTTAACTTCAATTTCCTAATGCTCTTTCTCTCTCTCTCTCTCTCTTTCTCTGTCTCTCTTCTTCTCCAGCATGCCTTGTATCTAGAGCTGTCTGTGAAACACATAGCTAGTTTGTGCAAATGCATGGATTCACTGGAACCATGAGTGTTCTTATCTCTGTTTCATTTTCTATTGGCTGACCAAGAGAGACACACTAATGGAGCTAAACTAAATAGCCTCAGATATACTTTTGTAAGTGTGTGTGTGTGTGTGTGTGTGTGTGTGCTTCAGTCTACCTCTGAGCATGTCAAAGTGGACCTTTCATCTCGTAACAATGGATCAATAGAGCTTTCATTTTGGAAAAACAGGTTGCTTCACTTCATCTTCTGTCAATTTAGAATTGAGTGGAGTCCAATTTCTTTGGAAGGAAGTCAGGCTCTATTGCAAGATGAAAATATAAACATGTCATTTTGGACTAGGAAATCTTATGAACAAAAGAATAGGCAGGATAACCACCAATTTCCACAGAACTTTAGCTTTCAGGTTTCCGCACATACTCCTCACATCATATCATGTTTTGAAGAATTGCTTCCAATCATCAGTGTGTGTGTGTGTGTGTGTGTGTGTGGAATGTATGAATAAGAAATAACTGGGAAAACTTGAGATGCACAGAGAAATGAGTTGCTTGAGGGAGGATAAACTCTTGATTCACAGAAGGTAATGCGATTAAAGTTAATGGAAACCATTTATTTGCATATTCGCATTTGTAACCAGGGACGCTTAGCCCCCCAGGTTGTAGGTAATGCACGTGCATAGTGCCGGAAAAAAAAATCATCACACCTTAAAAGGGCTTCAATGAATTGGTATTAACAGGGACACAATGCCATTAGTTTTCACTCTCGCAATATTGTTGATTATATTGCTAATTATAACAACAGTCTGCGGGGAATGATATTGCAGGCCTATCTTGCTAGTGGCTCCCCCCAGAAATGTTTAACAGTGGCGGCCAGATGAGGTCGTTGCAAATCTTGTCTTGGGGTGTCATGTCACACCAAAACAGAACAACTTGGGGGTGAAGTAACAATGCCCACTGTAAAATATCACTGTTAGTCCTTTGAGACCTATATTGGCTATTTTCAGTGTAGTTTTACTATTAAGCTCTTTGGTCATTGTAAGGGCCCTATTATGCTAGGCTATATCGTTTTCAAGACAGTATAGGCTACCCATATATGTGATCACTGCATATATCTTCAGCCTTTATGTCAAGGAAAAATACTTTGTGTCTCATGATTGTTGCATTCATGTCACCTGAAGCATGATGGTAGAAACATCTATTCAAAAGCACAGTTGATCTGTGCATGCCATGATCAGCTTTTGGTTCTTTGATATGGAAACCAAGTTCATTATTTTGGGCTGCTTTTACATTAGAATTCCAGCCCAAAGTTGGATACCATGTATAATTTGCTGCAATTTCAATGCTTCATATCCTCGTGTCCGGTAAGGTCTGATGTTTATTCTTATATGGTTTGCCATGTGTTGAGTGAAGCGTTCGTGAGATACACCACTGTGAGTAGTGGGCGGAAATGGACGAAGCGCTGTGGGCAGAATGGATTTAATGAAATTTCATGTATGTCCAACGGTAATTTTCTCGCGAACCGTTTATCACAGCACCTTGCCGCTAATATAATTGGAAAGCTCTTGTTCCACTATTTCATGTAATACCTGTATCCGATTTATGCGTGATACTGTAAGTACTACGTGAGCAATTCGACAGAGAATAATGGATGTGAATGTGGATGCCTATTATCCTACTACAAATTTTAGGGGGGCGTTTGACCATCTTAGAGTGGCTTTAGCTCACTGCACCGGGATTAGTGTGTGCTTCACCTCACTGTGCTGTTTGTGTTTCACTAATTCACCGATTGGGTTAAATGCAGAGACCAAATTTCCCTCACGGGATCAAAAAAGTATATATACTTATATTAGGCATATGGCACCAAAAAGTTTACACTAACTGTGAGGAATT